>NC_030434.2:1654644-1699644 GCF_001660625.3 Ictalurus punctatus | reverse complement strand
GTGTCTTTTATACAGGTAACGAGCTGAGATTAGGAGCACACTCTTAAAGGGAGTTCTCCTAATCTCAGCTTGTTACCTGTATAAAAGACACCTGTCCACAGAAGCAATCAATCAATCAGATTCCAAACTCCCCACCATGGCCAAGACCAAAGAGCTCTCCAAGGATGTCAGGAACAAGACTGTAGACCTACACAAGTCTGGAATGGGCTACAAGACCATTGCCAAGCAGTTTGGTGAGAAGGTGACAACAGTTGGTGCGATTATTCGCAAATGGAAGAAACACAAAAGAACTGTCAATCTCCCTCGGCCTGGGCCTCCATGCAAGATCTCACCTCGTGGAGTTGCAATGATCATGAGAACAGTGAGGAATCAGCCCAGAACTACACGGGAGGATCTTGTCAATGATCTCAAGGCAGCTGGGACCATAGTCACCAAGAAAACAATTGGTAACACACTACGCCGTGAAGGACTGAAATCCTGCAGCGCCTGCAAGGTCCGCTGCTCAAGAAAGCACATATACATGCCCGTCTGAAGTTTGCCAATGAACATCTGAATGATTCAGAGGACAACTGGGTGAGAGTGTTGTGGTCAGATGAGACCAAAATGGAGCTCTTTGGCATCAACTCAACTCGCCGTGTTTGGAGGAGGAGGAATGCTGCCTATGACCCCTGGAACACCATCCCCACCGTCAAACATGGAGGTGGAAACACTATGCTTTGGGGGTGTTTTTCTGCTAAGGGGACAGGACAACTTCACCGCATCAAAGGGACGATGGACGGGGCCATGTACCGTCAAATCTTGGGTGAAAACCTCCTTCCTTCAGCCAGGGCATTGAAAATGGGTCGTGGATGGGTATTCCAGCATGACAATGACCCAAAACACACGGCCAAGGCAACAAAGGAGTGGCTCAAGAAGAAGCACATTAAGGTCTCCAGACCTTAATCCCATAGGAAATCTGTGGAGGGAGCTGAAGGTTCGAGTTGTCAAACGTCAGCCTCGAAACCTTAATGACTTGAAGATCTGCAAAGAGGAGTGGGAAAAAATCCCTCCTGAGATGTGTGCAAACCTGGTGGCCAACTACAAGAAACGTCTGACCTCTGTGATTGGCAACAAGGGTTTTGCCACCAAGTACTAAGTCATGTTTTGCAGAGGGGTCAAATACTTATTTCCCTCATTAAAATGCAAATCAATTTATAACATTTTTGACATGCATTTTTCTGGATTTTCTTGTTGTTATTCTGTCTCTCATTGTTCAAATAAATCTACCATTAAAATTATAGAATGATCATTTCTTTGTCAGTGGGCAAACGTACAAAATCAGCAGGGGATCAAATACTTCTTTCCCTCACTGTAAGAGTCTCTTACAGTAGTGTTATGATAACCGTAATTGGCGCATATGCTTGGGAGTGTTAATTAGCCGGATAAGGTTAAGATTAGATAAGATGCACCTTTATTGATCCCTTGTAGGGGAAATTCAAGTTGACAATAAATTAACAAAACAATAAAATAGATCTGCGTATGTACGTACATATGCGAGGGTTGAGTTGTTTGGATTCAGCGAACACTAAACAGTGTTAATGGGCATATCCCAGCAACCTTCAGACATATTTTGACCGAGCTTGGTAGAACACTGAAGGACCTCAAGTTCGGGTTGGCAAGAAGTTTAGTCGCTCCTTGTCCTACAAATTTTGTCCAATCATCACCAACTTCACCATGCACCATGGTGAGACCAGCCTGGAAAAATATGGTTTGTGATATACATGACATGTCCCTGTTAGACATCCTTCACCTCTCTGTTTACACTCACTACACCCACTTCATTTCCACACATTGCTTTGGCATACAAACCTGACTCCCTCTCCTTCTTTCTCTTTCTCGTTTACTCTTTCGCTGTCTTTATCTCTCCGTGTCTCTCTTTATCTGTGTGTCCTTTATCTCATGAATTCAAATCTCACAGACATTGTGGTGTGTATCTAAGCAACTACCAAATTTAATTGAAACTACCTAATTCAATTCAATTCAATTCAATTTTATTTGTATAGCGATTTTTACAATAGACATTGTCTCAAAGCAGCTTTACAGAAATATCAACATGGTATACAGATATTAAAGGTGCGAATTTATCCTAATTGAATTATTCACTGCAGTTTTTCAGTGTTATTAAAAAAACAAAACAAAAAAACCCACTATAATTAAGTATACAAATGAACATGTATGAAATTTTATTTCTTTGCACTTTCAAGGCTCTGCATTTGCCAAAGCCAAGCCAGAAAGCCCATGGACATCTCTAGCGCGGAAGGGCATAGTTCGGGTTGTCCTCTTCCCCTTTTTCTTCAGATGGTGGATCCAGGTGACATCCAGAGCCATCTTTCTGCTGCTGCTCTCCCTTTACCTGCTCCAAGGTAAATCCTACACGGCCAAAAATGGAGCCCTCTCGAAACGCTCGATTTCTTTTGTTTCTGTTGGCCGGCCCCTAATCCTGAATAATCCTCGGTGTATCCGTAAACAAGAACTCTTCGTATCATGTCATAAATAACTATGTGGTCTTGAAGTGTGTGAAGGAAACCCCTGACGCTGTCGCACCTCCCCTTCCCTTTGTGTTTCAGTGCTCGCGACAGTGTTGTTTTTCAGCATCTCGCATCCCCACGACATCCCAGCGACCGAGGTGTTTGGAGCATTCTGGCTCATGCTGCTCCTGGGCACGGTGCACTGCCAGATCGTGTCCACACGCACACCAAAGCCTGTCCCCAATGCTGCCACCAAGAGGAGAAGGTGGGCAGGATGGACTGCTTGGCATTGGTTGTCTGTGTTTCCTCTGTATGTGTTTTACGCTCATACTGTTTCGTCTCTGAAGGAAACGTGTTAGCTAATCCCCTGTTCCCATACCGGTGCCTGACACCTTTTTCCCTTTGTGTCATGTAACATGGGTTAGCCACTCGTTTCCTGTGTGGGGTGAAAAGGTGAATGGGTACTTCTGTAGCATGTCGCATATCCAGCCTGGCCTGTGTGCCTACCTGCTGCACAATTTTCTGAACACTGTGAGAAAATTGGCTTATGCTGTGTGAGCACATTAGAAGTGGAGCAGGAACAGACATGACGCTGTTTATAAACTCAGAAGTTTTCTGGCTTGCACATGATGTTTATCTCCCTGAAGAACTCCTAAATACGTCAATTCAGAGACACAATCAGAACATCTGTGGCTAAATTACATGTGAATTGAACAATATTATGCCAAATGAATCTAATGCCTAATTCATACACGAGTTACAGTAACTTGAGGTTGTAATCAGCTCCTGTGTAGGAGATGTATAGTATGACGCATGTAATCAGTAGAAATCATAGACATTATTACTGAGTGAAAGCCAGGACTGCATCTAATACTCCATGCTGCAGTAATCAGCACTTTTATCATTATTTTTCCTTGAAACCTGCTGTGGGGAAAGCTATTTTTAAAAACAAAACAACCAAAAAAAAAAAAAGGTTCTTCATTTTGTTTCTGACATGATTTCTGTTTGGACTTCTCTTTTTAAAGCGCTTTTACGCTTTTAATGTTTCTCACCTAAAGGAAGTTAAGGAAGGCAGCACACTTGGAGGTGCATAGGGAAGGCGATGGCTCTAGCACTACCGATAACACACAGGAGGGGGCACCGCTCTCCCCGGGCTCTGCCGCCACTCACAGTCTCGCTGCTTTCTTCAGAGATTTCTGGCATAATATCTTTAAATCGGGGTGTGTATTTTAACCCTTTCAGAGATTACATGTTATGTCTGCCTGGCTGCAACATCTCCTGTCTGTCAGACATCTTTATTTATTATTATTATTATTATTATTATTTTACATTTTTGCTTTTGTTTTCGTGAGTTAATGTAAGAACCTGAATTTTAAGAGCTGCCTTTTTTCTTTTTTTTTTCTTGAGCTTTCACTTAGTTTTTTTTGCGCGAGGGGGATTTTGCAGCCGTTTTCCTAAATTCTCTGTCACAGCTGGGGCACTCCTGTTAACACCCGCTCTGGCTCAGCACCTCTCAGCTCGGATCACACCTTCACCACCACCATGCTACACGTAAACAACAACAGGAACAATGGCAATCAAGCTTGTTTTTTGTTAATTTAATCAGTGTAATGCAAAAAATGTGTAATTTAACTAAAAAAGAAAAATCAGCTGAAGTGTAAAATATAGAATTTTTTCTGTTTTATTGAAATCTAATTATCTAAAACAGGATATATTCTCTCTCTCTCTCTCTCTCTCCCCACTGTATTAATGTATCACAGTGTAAACCCATAATCACAGTACACTGAACACGCGATACACAAATGTGTGGTGCGGTGTCCAAGAGCGGAGAGACGTCCTGACCTTAGGCGATTTAACACGGACTGGCCCAGATCCATGTGTTGGTGTTGATCTGTTAAACACCTCCAGCAATGTACACAACATCATGTCAGTTCCTACAGTAGGGTTTGCTAGTGCAGAAGATTTTCTGTAGAGTAGTACGGAGTTGTCTCCACTAGGGGTGTAAGAGAAAACAAATCTTCCAGGTTTTAATCCGAGAACAGGCATGGATTTTATAATCTCTTAACAGACACAGATGATTACATTGCGTTACAACTGCAGACCTGCACAGCAGTGCCTATAAGTCGTTCTAACTGAGAACTATATATTCGAACTTTTTCCGCGTCCCGCTTTTTGTGTTTTTATTTTTGCAGGTCTAAGAAATTCAAGCTGTCCATTGATAAGTCGACGGAGACGGATAACGGGTACGTGTCGCTGGATGGCCGCGTCACCAGCAAGAGCAGTGAGGAGAGGTTACAGCTCCGTGAGCCTCGCTGCGACCTGCTGCGCTCCGAAGAGCTGGCCTGGAGTGCCCCGCAGTCCCGGAACAAACTGCTGTCGCCCGGCAGTAAGGTACGTCTTGCTGTTTTCACCGGCTTTGAGTTCCGCACGTCCGAGGCCCCAAATTTGCCTATTTTGAAATCGGTTGCTGTTCAGTGATGTAGTGGTGCAGCTTCATCTTGTGGTTTTTGCAGTGTATGCAGGAGTGCCACTTGCACAACGTGGAGAACATGTCCGACGAGGCGTCGAGTGAAGAAGACCCCGAAAACTACAGCTCTCTCCGCAGGGGCGTGGAGCGCGTGAACAGTGACTGCACGCTTCGCAACAGAAAAACTCACCACTTCAAAAAACACTATACAGCAGCCGAGGTACACACACACACACACACACACACACACACACACACACACACACACACACACACGGTTGTACAAAGGCTGTGAAAATTGCAGTGTTGATTACCAGCCACGGAGGTAGTTCTGGTTTATTTATTTCTTTGTCGTGCCCCCCCCCCAACCCCACAGGAAATGCCTAAGTCAGGCACGAGCTGTAGCTCCCGCTGTTCCAGCCTGCGCACTCCAGACTCGGAGAGCACTCGGCACGAGTCGGAGACCGAGGACTTATTGTGGGAGGACTTCCTGCACTGTGCGGAGTGCCACTCCTCATGCACCAGCGAGACAGAGGGGGAGGGGTCTGCCGTCTGCCCCGCCTCCAAAAAGGAATACCGGGATGACCCCTTCCTGCAGGTGCTGTGATTTGCGTGAAACTTCTGTGATGCTAGATGAATTTCAGAAGTACATGACAATAAAGTCCTACTGCAGACTGAACGTTGTCTTGATGCGCTTTTGTGTTTGCCTAGGGTCACGCGCCATGGCTGCACAGCTCGAACCCGGGGCTGGAGCGCGTCAGCGCCATTGTGTGGGAGGGAAACGAGTGCAAGAAAGCAGACATGTCGGTGCTGGAAATCAGCGGCATGATCATGAACAGGGTGAGTTGTTTGTGTGTGTGTGTGTGTGTGGGGGGGGGGTGGGGGTGGGGTAGGGGCAGGGGGTTTACGTTCACAGCTTGCTTGGTCTTGATAAGGTGAAAACAGAGAACCATCTTGATGACTTTCGTTCTCTGCTGCGAAGGTGAATTTGTATACTCCTGGCATCGGCTACCAGGTTTTTGGAAACCTGGTGTCTGTGACTCTGGGACTCGTGCCCTTCGCGTACAGACTTTTCCAATACAAAGATGTGGAGCAGCTGTCCTCCGTCTCGGCCGGCGAGATGGTCTCCATCGCCTTCGGCTCTTCGTCCGACGTTGCGGTCGTTGCAATGGTGTCTGTGAGCTTCGTAGTGCGCGTGTGCCTCATCTGGCTCTTCTTCTTTCTGCTCAGCGTGGCTGAAAGGACGTACAAGCAGGTGCCAGATGCTTTATTCAACTCAATCTTGTATTAAAAAAACAAATCACCAACAAACAAATCAAACAAAAATACGAGGCTGATGGCTGTTTGAAGATCAGGTGTGTTTGGTTTTGTTTTTTTTCTTGGTTCTTCCAGAGACTGCTCTTTGCGAAGCTGTTCGGTCACCTCACGTCAGCACGCCGAGCCAGGAAGTCTGAGGTGCCGCACTTTCGGCTGAAGAAAGTGCAGAACATAAAGATGTGGCTCTCACTGCGCTCCTACTTGAAGGTATTCGAGGAGATATATATAATGTGTGTGTGTGTGTGTGTGTGTGTGTGTGTGTGTGTGTGTGTGTGTGTGTGTGTGTGTGTGTGTGTGTGTGTTATTTATATATATATATATATTTTAAGGAAACATGTACTTTTTTAACACTTGTACTTGTGTGTAATCCCTTCTGTGTGTGTGATGCAGAGACGCGGTCCCCAGCGTTCAGTGGATGTCATTGTTTCATCTGCCTTCCTCCTCACTCTCTCGGTGGTCTTCATCTGCTGTGCTCAGGTGTGCATGTCCATTTCTGCTCTAGATGACTCGCGTTCAGTTCCTGTGTGACACAATGATCTAGCGGGAAGGCAAAAGTGTTTTTTAAAGGAGACCGAATGGTGTCCCCAGAGAGCAGGCCCTTACATGTGCGGGTTTAAAACTGGAGAAAGCTGTAGCTGGTTGAGGCTGATTTGGTGGAGTCTCCTTCTTGTTTTACGTGCTAGGCTCATCTCAACCTGCACTTTGATCTGCAGCTGCTGCACGCCCACGAGACGTTTCTGGAGTTCCACTATAACTGGGAGCTGGTGATCTGGTCCTTCTCTCTCTCGCTCTTCCTGCTGCGCTTCGTCACACTGGGCTCTGAGACCAGCAAGAAGTACAGCAACACCTCTATTCTACTGACCGAGCAGGTACCCCACGCGCGCACACACACGCGTCTTTGATTTGGTTTGCGATGCAGACTGGTAAATGTCGACACTCCTTTTCCTGTCCCCTGTGTAATGATGGAACTTGTTTATATATGATGATTAACTCACACACACATGCAACACTAATTCGATGTTGCTCTTGGCGTATACTTTCTTATAATCAGCTTGTAATGTATGATTCTGCTGTTTTTCCCCCCCCTCTTGATCAGATTAATCTGTACTTGAAAATGGAAAAGAAACCAAACAAGAAAGAAGAGCTGACTCTCGTCAACAATGTTCTTAAGCTGGCCACCAAACTGCTGAAGGTGCTGCTTCATGTCTTCTCCCCTCTCTCTCTTGCTCTCTCTCTCTCTCACACTCTCTTACATCACTCTGTCATGCTTTGGGAATTCAGGGTTTGCGCTTTTGCGGACGGTCCTGCCTGAATACCTGAAATCTGCTGCTGTGATAAACGACTCTGATGTTCAAACTAATCATCACTTAATTACTGTGCGTGACTTTACAGTGTATAACGGTGGAAGGGGTAATGACTCGTAATCGGCTGCGTACTCTTTAGAGTCTAGATCGAAATTTAAAAATGTCTACCTCACCACCGGCATTTTGGATCTAAATCGAAATTCTGCTTTGTGACAGTGTCTCTAGATATAGAATAGCACTATAGAAATCCAAATAAAATTTAATTGAACTAATGTATTCACCACTCCAACAACCCAACCCCCCTCCGCTCTCTCTCCTCTCTCTCTCGTTCTCTCTCCTTCTCTCTCCATCAGGAATTGGATACTCCTTTCAGGCTGTACGGCCTCACCATGAACCCGCTCCTGTACAGCATCACGCAGGTGGTGATCCTGTCCGCGGTCTCAGGGGTCATCAGCGACCTGCTCGGCTTCAATGTGAAAGTGAGTGAAATTGCAGAGAAAAAAAAAGAAAAAAAAAAGCAACTGATCACAAATTATGTAAGTCTTGAAGTACTTGGTGTTATTAGTATGCGACGAATAAGTACAGCGTTCCCGCTCTCGAGTCCGACAGATGGTGAGTTTGAATCGATTTGTCGAGACTCGAGAGTGGGTGGACGGGGGGATAGCGTTCTCTCGTGTGACCCGTGTATGAGCGCAAAGAGATTCCTGATATTTGACAAAGCATAATATAATGATTGTTATTGAGATTTTTATCTGACTTCTGCATTTATTACGATTGTCTCTTTTTGTGAATCTTGTGTGACTCTGCAGCTTTGGAAGATCAAGTCATGACACTGAGCTGTCTGCACCCCACACACACAGACACACACGCAGAGACGCAGAGATGCAGCACGCAGATGCCGGGGCACCTAGATGGAGCTGTTTCCTCTTAATTGGGGACAATAATGAACTTTCAGCCCTTTCCCCCCTCTGGCACTTCAGCTGAGCGAGCTATTATTTTTTTTACTTTTGTTGTACTGTGTTTTTTGAGTCCTCAGACATTTAGCTGCTATTGGAATGTCAGTTACAGTATCAGTGCTTCCTTAGGAGAATATATATATATATATATATATATATATATATATATATATATATATATATATATATATATATATATATATATATATATCTCAAGTGCGTGCGTATTCTGTTTATGTATTTGCAAGCATGTGTGGCACAAAATAATTTATTGAAAGGGTTCTCATGAGCGTGTGCTATCAGAAGCCATGAATACGGAGTTGTTTATTTACGGAGTCGTTTGCGCGTTAGCTCAGTGCTGGTATGTGGCAGCGGCATTGTATTAATAAGTGAAAGTCATAAGTGAAATTTGAGAGCAGGATATTTTGAAGCACTGAATGCAGAGGTGAACGGACACACGCACGCACGCACGCGCACACACACACACACACACACACACACACACACACACACACAGTGTGAAGTGATCCGGAGCTGGTTTTACTCATCAGTGAGTGTGTTACACTGAATCTTGTGCAGTTCGTTCTACTTGATCAGTTTACCCAGCTTTGTTTAACTTTTATTATTATTATTATTATTATTTTTATTTTATTTTAATTTTTTTTAAATAATGTGATCTCAAATTTCAGCTGGGACGGAGGCCTTAGTGCTTAGACGACCGAAGAAAATGTGTGTGTTTTAAAAAAACAAAAAAACCTGAGACGTGCTCATGGTTTAAACGTTACAGTCATTAGTTACTGGATGTTAATCAATGTCAGTTCCCTTCTCCCTGTATGATGTATAAATATAATGTATGGAGGAGTGTTTAGGGGGGTGGGGGTGCGCGTGTGTGCCGAGTCTAAGTCAGAATTGCCTCAAAATGTGCACTTTAAAGCAAAGAAATTGTTACTAATGTCTGAGAGGTGACGCCTCGAGGACGCTTTATTTCTGGTTTTATATTTCTGCATTGGAAAGTCATTCATGACGACCAAAGTGCTTTTATTCTGTCTGCCGGAGATAAATATATTAGCTCCTCCTTTAAACATGATTATTATCAGAGACTAGTTTCCGAAGGCCAGTGGATGCCAGTTCCTTTGTACCCTTTTCCTGTATAATGCTGTTCCTGTTACTTTGTCATTACTGATGGTGCACATTTCTTTTCAAAGGAAAAGACATGGTCATTACGGTGAACACTATGAAGGAGAATGGATCAAATGGGGGGGAAAAAAAACAATACAGAAAACATTGCATGTACTTTCCAGAGTTTTTGCTGTTCAGTTTGTATGTTTTTATATGAAGATATTTATAAAAAAAAAAAAAAAAAAGTGTGTATAAGTTACTCTGAAAGTATTTAGGTACAGATAGAGGATGTGTTGTTTTGATCTGCTTTTATCACATTAAAACTCTGGGTGAAATGTCACTCGCATGTCCTTATTTTCTCATCTCGAACCTTGATTGACATTTTGGGGAAAAAATGATTTAAAAAAAGGTTTCCACGTGGCTCTGTATTATGCTGCAGATCTCCCGTTTGCTGGGTGAATGTGTGTGTGTGAAGGAGTGTAAATAACTATAGAATATGTACTAGTTATTATTATACAATTATTAATATTGTGAAGTTTACTTTGTCTTGATTATACACTGCCTGCCTTACTGTGTGTGTGTGTGTGTGTGTGTGTGTGTGTGTGTGTGTGTGTGTGTGTGTGTGTGTGTGTGTGTGTGTAAAGTAAGAGTAAACATGTACAGTTGCAATCAAAATTATTCAACCCCATTGCAAATCAGGTTTATTGTCAAAATTTACAGACTTTCAGCTGTTTGCAATGAACAAATAATAAAAAAAAAACAAAACTGAAATAGTTCAACACAACGAATGCTTCAAGTGGTTTCAACAAATTCAACTGAAAATGCAACTTATAATGATTTATCCAGTTTCAAAAGTATTCACCCCTGAATAGAATCCCTCACAAAAGCACAAATATGCAAAACAGGTGTTTAAGGACTTCATTAGTTGTAGGTGTGCTTGAGCTGGAACACATGAAATATCTGAATTGGCTAGGAGCAGAAAATTTATGAAATGCCTGGACCAGCCAGAAAAAAAGGAGCTATCAACGGCTGCAAGGAGATTTCTGAGAAGGCAGATTGTGAAAAACCCTCGAGTGACTGCAAAAGATCTGCAGCGAGACTCGGTGTAACAGACACTGAGGTTTCAGTGAGCACAGTAAGGAGCGTACTGAACGCTGAAGGTTTCCATGCCAGAACTCCAAGACGTTCACCACTACTGACCCAAAAGCACAAGAAAAGTCTCTCAAAATCATATAAATAACACACAGAAGTTTTGGGATTCTGTTCTGTGGAGCGTTGAAACAAAACTGGAAATTTTCAGCACGATGGATCAGCGGTATGTCTGGAAGAAGAAGAATGAAGAAAGAACACTCTGTCCACAGTCGAGCATGGTGGGGGCTCGGTGATGCTCTGGGGCTTTTTGCATCCTCTGGCACTGGAAACCTGCAGCGTGTATAAGGCAAGATGGATTCTTTGAAGTATCTGGAAATCCTAGGAGAAAACGTCATGCCGTCTGTGAGGAAGCTGAAGCTTGGGTGTCACCGGACCTTCCAACAGGACAATGATCCCAAGCATACCTCAAATTCCACCAAGGCTTGGTTGCAGAAGAAGTCCTGGAAGATTCTACAGGACCGTCACAGTCACCTGACTTGAACCCCATAGAAAATCTCTGGTGGGATTAGAAGGTGGTTGCAGCACGCAAACCCAAGAATATTACTGAACTGGAGCCCGTTGCTCATGAGGAATGGGAGAAGATTCCTCAGGAATGCTGCAGAAGCTCTGCATCTCATTTTCAGCAGGTCATAACAGCAAAAGGAGCTCTACTAAGTACTAAAGTTGCTAAAGATTGATGAATAATTTTGAAACTGGAGAAATCATTATAAGTTGCATTTTCAGTTGAATTTTGGGAAAAACACTTGAAGCATTCGTTGTGTTGAACTATTTCAATTGTTTTTGTTTGATTTGTTCATTGCAAACAGCTGAAGGTCTGCAAACTTTGATTATAAACCTGATTTGCAATGAGGGTTGAATAATTTTGATTGCATTTAATTCCCTGTGCTCTAAAGTACCTACCAATCAATCAGTCACATATACACAATTAATATTGATATTTAATGCCTCAAATCGTTACCCAGCCATTCTTCAAAAAAAGAAGAAGAAGAAAGAAGAACGGCTTTCTTGGTCACATGTTCATTACAGCAGAATTCCCTTCACTTGTTAGGAGCTTTTATCAGAGACCCAACAATGAGACTTGAACCCTCAGAGCATTAATCACTGCCCACTACCAATTAAATAAATAAATACAATTAAATAGTCATTAAAATATATTAATTTGTTATTCTAAACATTTGTACAAAAACAAACAAAAAAATGTTGATGATCTAGACTACATCATAAAAATTTTAAATAAGTTTATAATGATTTGAGGAAAAACCACTATGAAGTGAAATGCCTGTGGGAAAAAAAAACGTGTTAAAGTTTTACTTAGCAAATCTTTAGTATGAAATTACAAGGAAATATAGAAATCTACCAAACACACATTAAATGAGCCTTGAGCTTGAGTTAAAAAGGGAAGAGTTGGTCGCTGTGGCCCTGCTATTACTCTGCTGTGCTCCTACACCACACTCTCACTCTCACTCTCGTGGCTGAAGGTGGAGGAGTCCGAACAGTGGAGGCTGAAGTCTATGAAGATTCCCTCTGATTCTGAGTCCAAAGACTCCAGTAGCTGGTCTGTGATAGTTTCAGGGCTTGACGAGCCTCTGGGTAGTGAGGCCACTTCCTGGGTAAGATCAGAACCTGATTCCTGTGACATTTTCTGAAAGATTTCCGAAGAACATTGAGTGAAAAGCAAGGGGTACGTGGAAGGGGATGGGAGTGGAGATGTGCCCTTCAACTGCCCTCTGCATACTGACCGAGCCGAGTCCTGTTCTGTGGACGGATGAGAGGCTGAAAGCTGGGGTGCAACGTTTGTCTCGTCTGGGCTGGATTTAATGCTGGAGAAAGCTGGCTCTTCTTGGCACAAGGTCATCTGGCAGACGGAATGTCGTCGGATTCCTGCGCTACCCACGGACGTGGCCTCCGTTTCGTACTCTGCCACAGGTGTCAGCATGGGCACGTTGTAGCTCTTGGAGCGCATGACAGGGTTCCTGGCAGAGGTGTCACTCAGTTTGGGCCAGTGCTGCAGCAATCGCTTCTCTGAGACAGAGGAAGAGGAAAGATACCCGTGGTGCAGCTGGTCAATGAGGATAATGCATTCCTGGGAATTACTGGGAACTTGGAAACAGTGAGTGTCTTATCTATTTTACATACACTACTCCTCACCATCCACTGGCTAAACTCCTAGAATGAGTGATCTCACTACCGTGAGGTAAACATGTATGTTGTTTATGTATGGACTTATTGCTCCTCACCCAGCACACAGGAGCACTGCGCCACACAGCCGTCGTCAGTGTAGAGGCCGTGAGTGCCCAGGTATGGACACACCACTTTCTGGATCAGAGATTCTAACTTTAAGTAGTCGTCACTCACTCCTCTAGATTCATGCACCCCCTGTAACACAGAGCACATTAAACAAATGATTACAAGAGTTGTATTTGATTAGGACTTTCAACAATAGTGCTTGCTTTATGTAGAAAAACCTGCAAACCTGCAGTATGAGCAACATTTGTATGATGGAAGGGGGCACACAAGCATTGGGACGAGACAAAGCGTCCTCTAGCTTTATGCTCAGAGTTATAATGTTCCGAAAGTGCAGGAGAGCCAGCTGCCTCACAGAGGGCTCCTTCCCCTACACACACACACACACACACACACTTACTTGACATACATATTTATCTGGCTATGCTTTCAGCAGACAATATTTGATCAGACACTGAAGTACCTGGACTGGGTAGAAAATGGCCTGCAGCATGGAGAGCACGTCACAAAAGAAAAAGTCCCAAGTTTCAGCCAGAGCGTCTAGTAACTTTTGACCTGCACAAGAAACAAAATCAAAAACACTGAAGAAGGAGAATTCAGTAAGTGTTGTCATTTATGCAAAAAATAAAATCTGCACAATGTAATGAAGGTTGAAAGTGAAAGTGGTAGCTCTGTATAATATAATACTCTGTACACAATAACAGAGGACACACAGTCTAATTGTGTCTGTTTTAAACCGTTTAAAGGTTAAAGGAAACTGTCAGAAACCACAAGCAGAAGTACACACACACACACACACACACACACTCTCATACACAATGTTGTCACTATTTGAGGTAAGCGTGTTTGATGTGTCACTAAGCAATTCTGGAACGACGTTAAACTTTAAACACATGTCCCAGATTTGTGATTAAAGCCATTCACCTTCATAGAAGTGTATTTTGTCTCGAAGTATGACCATTCCTTTGGTTAGAAGCTGGTTCTGTAAAAAAAAAAAAAAAAAAAAAATATATATATATATATATATATCACAAGGATGTTCTCAACAACTCGTGTGTGTTTTGGCGACATTGATGTTTCAACTTGACATTTCATATTAGTTTTCTTTTTTAAAACCGTTCAGCCCGGAAAAGCTTCACTGATCAATTCACTGATTAGAATTTGTTTGTATTGTTCATTCACATACATTATTATACAAAAGACAATTGCTGTAATTTTATTGGCAAATTTAATTAAACTAGCATCATTACAGCACTTCAATCTGCTGACTGATTGGCATGTGGCGGCCATATGGGGGGGGTGGGGGTGGTTTGCACACAAACAAGCATATTTCTTGGAAAATAAAATGAAAAATGACTACTGGTTTATTTTTTTACAGTCTCTTTGCACTACTCTGTGAGTGTTACTGCTGTGCTGAGAGTAGAGCCGGTTTCTACGGCACATCAGTCGCTTACCTGCAGGTACTCTGTGAAGAAGGAGCCCAGCTCTGTCTTCAGCAGCTGCCTGCAGCACAAAACACCAGTGTGAGTAAAGGACTGAGTAAAGGAGAATACTAGAACTGAGTACACTAATAAGAGGGTTAGTGAAAACGAGAGAACGGAAGAATGTGTGAAACTATTAGAGAGGAAGTGATGTGTGAAAATGAGAAGCAGCAGAGAGTGAATTCGGTGAGAGCAGCTGATTGACTGAATGAGAGGGAGGATCTGGGAGAGGATCTGACAGCATATCATATTAGGTGTGTACATTTTCACACAACCAAGAAGGATAATGCACGCTGTGACCATTGGTGAGAATAATTAGCAAATAATCGGTTATCTAATATTATAAATTGGTGTTTACAGACATTTACATCATAAAATGAATGTTAAATCTGTGCATGTTTTAGGCTTTCCATCATTACTGTTAGGATAGCAGAGGATTACGTCACTGTAAGTTATATTACACACTGTAACAAACAGAGACTATGTCATGTCACACTTCTAGCAGCAGGTTCTTGTTTGAGTTCCAACTAGTTTCAAGTTTCATTGTTTCTATCTCTATTAATGCTTGCACTTTTATACACCCTGACCATATTTTTATCTCAGTGCTTATTAGACATTATGGTCCAATGTCAGAATATGAAATGGGACCAATTGAACTTTAAACAGCAAAGAAACTTCCACCACTTTGTTGTTCAAATGAAACATGCAACTACGTTGTGTGTACTTTGTTGGCCTGAATTTACAGTTTCAATATGTGAATATATAGAAATTGATCAGTGTTTCTACACTACCATCTACCATCTCTAAGTAGATTGCGACTAAGCAGGTGATATAGATCAGTTCAAATAATCCATTCCTCAGGCATTGAGCCAACACACGCTTTTTCATCATACTTTCAGCTAAACGTTCCGTGTTCAGTTGCACAAGCAAGAGAGCGTCCGGTGGAGCTGGACAGCAAGTAGACACGTGATACGTGTGTGTGTGTGTGTGTGTGTGTGTGTGTGTGTGTGTGTGTGTGTGTGTGTGTGTGTGTGTGAAACATACTGAAGTGCTGGAGTTCAAAGTTCACAACACATACCTGACTCCTTCATTTAAAGAGTACAGCTCATTGTCTCCCAGATCTTTCTTTTGGAACGTGGCGATTACTGCATTATGGATACTACAACATAACACACAAAAACACATCATAAACACACACACACACACACCCACACAGAATTAATCAGCCTATTGTGCTAGTACAACAGATAGTGTACCATGCAAGCATTCCTAACGGTTCACAAAGTGTGTGTGTGTGTGTGTGTGTGTGATCCAAAGAAAACAATGGAATATATTCTCTGAGTGCATTCTTTGTGTGTGTGCGTGTTCACCTCTGCATCTCAACCAGCTAATGAAGAACAGAGCCTGTAACGGAGCGGCACCGAACCCTAATCCCATATTAACCACAGAGCCATATCACTTACATACAGTTTCAACAGTCGGATATTATAGAAAATCCTGTCACACTCTGTGAACAATGCTCAAACAGGCACGCTAGTGCATCCATGCTGGAGGAAACCTTCGATAGGATTTTCCTTTAAATGCCAAATGCCAACATGTCATGCGCAGGTGTGTCTATGCTTATAGGATCTCTGTGCTAGGAGAAGAAGGTCGAACAAATGAACATCGTGAAACAAACAACTGGAAGTGTGGAGAACCAGTCCAACGTGATATAACCAGGATACAGTTCTTCCTTACTCCAGTAAATGGTGATGTCTATGTTAGCTCCCCTCCACAGACGACTTTTAGGGAACAGGTAGGGACTTTAACCAACTTTAAACTGGTGCAAACAGATCGTAAAGCTCTAAAGAGATCTGCATTACTTAGGCAATCCCAGTCTAAAGAATATCCCTTTCATTAAAGCTGTGCGTATGGTGTGTGTGTGTGTGTGTGTGTGTGTGTGTGTGTGTGTGTGTGTGTGTGTGTGTGTGTGTGTTTAGTACCTATTCCAGATGGCATTGGCCCCTGCCCTGCATTGCTGAGCTCCTCTCTCCTCCAAGCCTGCCTTGTCACTCTTGCCCAGTTCGCTGAGGCTTGGTGAACTCATCAACTTCAACCTGTGGAGAGTCCGCATGGTGAGAGGTGATGGAGCGATACAACAGAGAGGTGTAGACACAAACAAGTGGACACAATACAACACAGAGAGAGAGAGAGAGAGAGAGAGAGAGAGAGAGAGAGAGAAAGGCAGTACTGTGCAAGGTATGGGTTGTCTCCACCCACTCTTCTTTCCTTCCTCTGGTTTTCTCTCTTTGTGTCTGCCCTTCTTCTGTCAGCCTTCCTTCTTTTTTTTGACACTCTCTCTCTCTGCCTTTTTCTTTTACGTTCACTTCGTTCACTCTCTCCTCTCTCCATCTGTAAGGTTTTCTCTCTTTCTCTCTCTCTTTTACGAAATCTCACCACATTTCTCTGTTCCCTTTCTCCCATAATCTTTTTCCTATCCAAGTGTCAGTGTGATCCCACAACATACACATACACACACACACACACACACACACACAGAGAGCAGGGAAAAGACACCCAGTGCGTTCACACTCTAGTAATCAAATAAAAAAGCGGAGACGACCAATATAACCCACATACAAATACACAGAAGCCATTCAACCAACGCGCTAATACACAGCGTACCAGTTTCAAACAATGGCTGCAGTCTGTTTGACTTTCCACACCGTTCAGCGTTCGAGTATGGTACACTCACAATACAATTTGCCTGCATCAAACCAGTAAACCTTTTCATAGATTAAAAAATTTTTTTTTTAAAAATTATGTTCAAACGTTCCTACTTACTCCATAAAATGGATGGGAAGAATATAACTCCACTCCATGGATGACCTTTAAACACAAGCCAACTTTAAACCAGTGGAGAAAAGAAAACCCTTTAAATTAGTGAGTGTCGACTTCTTGTGAGCCAGACTGTAAACTTCCTCTAGCAGACCAGTGTATACTCACTTCAGCAAACAGTGCCATGATTTATAAGGACAGAGAAGTGAAATAGTTCGAGGAGGAAGAGCTACAGATCCATTCCCGGCATGTGTGACAATTCTGTCTTGTAAAGCCAATTTAAAAATCTCCAATCAAAAGAGAAGCTCGGCTTTGCATTGCTTAACACAGGAAGTGCTTTTTGAGGCGAACACTGTGTTGAATACAAAGTAAGGGGGAGAGAGTGTGTGTGTGTGTGTGTGTGTGTGTGTGTGTGTGTGTGTGTGTGTGTGTGTGTGTGTGTGTGTGTGTGTGTGTTCACAGAAGCTTGTCTCTCTGAGTAAGCACGAGGATGGCTCTGCTGAAAGACGGACCTTCTGAATGCAGATTTGAGTTCAGTAAGGGCTCAGGGTGTTTTTAAAACCCACCATTTCTTAACCAAATTAATTTAGAGAAATCAGACACAGATAAACACCAATCACTATCATTCTATAGCAAGACTATGTCTATACATCTATCAAACAGGTTTCCCAGATTTCCCAAAACAAAATGATGTTTACGATGCTGCATGGTGTACTGTATCAGCTAAGACTTGTACTGAGAAAGTAATATAGCTACGCAAATGTGGCAAAAATCTCAGCAAGTGAAAATAGCTTGAATAAATGTTTTCTGATTATGATTCAGATTATGAGATGATTATAAAACAAACACAAAAAAAGCCTCACAATGTCTCCTTCCATTAGCAGGTAAAAGTGATTCTTTCTAGAAATAAATGCTTCAAATAAGCCAAATTAATTTTCATTTGCTTTGTTCTCTCACTTCCTCTTTCGTTTTGTGTCTCTTCCATCTTTCTGCTGCTAAGACAGGAAGTTCCCTCACATCACACACACACACACACACACACACACACACACACATATATATATATATATATATATATATATATATATATATATATATATATATATATATATATATATATATATATATATATATATATATATATTGAGGCTTATATGTAAGAATCTGAGACCACAACCACTGAGACTTTTGTTCAGGAAACACACCTACGTGTGTGTTTTCTGTGTGTGTGTGTGTGTGTGTGAGAGAGAGAGAGAGGTGACAGTGGCCATAGGTCAGTGCCTGCTTCTCTCTCTAACTGTGCTCTAGATGCATTAACAAACTTATCCTCTATAGAAATGTACTCCCAAGCTTTGCAGTGAACCACTCTGTGACACAGAATTGTACAATAATAGTGAAGTGTAATGTATCATCATCATCCAGGTCAATCAGACCGAACACTGTACTGTTGGATGTCAGAGTTGGAATACTGTTCATAAACACATTCATTTTTACTGCATACTATCGGATCGGACACCTTTCCAAGCCAACAGAAGATGGTTGTGCTTAAAGGAGGGATAATTGTTCCGACGAACCCCGTCTTCGCAGCGTCCATTTCATCTCCGCTAAGCAGCTAACTATCATATCAGTGAAGCTGGCTTGCTAGCTAACATGTATAATTTATTTAACAAAACTACATCAACTAACATAGTTAGCTAACACTAGATAGCTAGGTCATGATCTTACTGAGGAGTTGCCTATAATGGGCACATTTAGCTAGCCAACTATGCTCAGCTAACATGATTTTCTGGCTGAGCAGCAACCTGTCCTTCAGTGCCATGGCATCCTTGATTTACATCTTGAGTGTGCCCAAGAACAACAACAAGCTGTAAGAATCAAGACATGTGTATGCTGTCAATTTCTCCCTATTATAAACCAATGACTGTATGAGTGGACATCCAAAAGTGAAGCCGAATTGTCTCTGAGGCCCTCTAGTGGCCGGCTGCAGTGTGATTTTTATTCATTTATTTATTTTATTTTAATTTTTATTTTTTATCCCTGCCCATTCCCGTGGTAGTTACATCCCCACAATCTTTTTTTGAAAATAGTATGCTGACATTTCATGACAAGTTCAATTGACCTTAATATCTCCTCAAAATGATATATCTTGGTCTTTTTTTTTTCTTTTTCATTTACATTACATAAACATACAATTTTAACGGGGGTGTGTAGATTTTTCATATCCTATATTTTATATGTATGTATGTGTGTGTGTATATATATATATATATATATAATATGGATTTTATTGTACAGTAGACGTAGGAAAAGAAGATGCATCAGAGGTCGATTTTCATTGGTATGACGTGAATCCTTCCACTAAATGGCATTTAATATGTCCTGAATGGCACAAAGAGACCTTTTCACCCATGGTGATCCTCCACTCTTATTATAATCTTATGTTTTGTAATCTTATAATCTTATGTTTTATTATAATCACTACTAGTACAAAGGTTAAAAGATCCCTGAAAATATATACAACATATTCCACATTTGGAAATATAATTTTTTTTGTTGCCTTTTTGTTTTTTGTTTTTTTGTGACTATATCAACTATTAAGGAAATAACTAAGCATTCATTTCAGGTGTTCAGTGAAGGTGATAAGTAAAGTGTTTTCTTCAAGAAAAAAGGAATTCAATTAGTGGAATCAAGTGTTGTAATAAAAGGGGATAACAATAACCTGTTTAAAAATGTATGGATGAAACACTGATTTCACAAGCTTGGAGGAACAGTCCCCTATGTGTTGGTCAAGTCAATTAAAATCAAGTCCACCCATCCATTTTCTGTACTGCTTATCCTACACAGATTCGCGGGAAGCCTGGAGCCTATCCGAGTGGACTCGGGAAACAGGGTGGGAGACTCCCTGGACAGGGTGCCAGCCCACCGCAGAGCACAATCACACACGCACTAACACACTACAGACAATTTAGAGATGTCAATCAGCCTACAACGCAAGTCTTTGGACTGGGGAAGGAAATCAGAATACCCAGAGGAAACCCCCAAAGCACGGGGAGAGCATGAAAGCTCCACGCACACAGGCGGGTATCAAACCCAGGCAAATGTGCTAACCGCTAAGCCACCATATCCCCCTAAAATCAAGTCGAGTGGCTTTTATTGGAATGGCAAGGCCAATTTTTCCCCTCGCTATATACTGAAGATATTTGGGGTTGAGATCAAAAATATGTGATGATAGATCAGAATTTCAGCTTTCATTTCCTTATTTTTACATCTAGACGTGTTAAACAACATGGCACCGTTTGTTGAACCTACCCATTTTTCAAGTGATCAAAATATTGGAACATGTGACTGACAGGTGGTTCTTGTTGCCCAGGTGTGCCCTGTTAGACTGATTGTTTAAGCAATTAATAGCTCTGAACATCAAAACAAAAGCATCAGTCAGTGACATCACCAACATACTCCACAGGGCAGGGGTGAAGGTATCATAATCCACCGTTTGAAGAAGACTTTGAGAGCAGAAAATATAGAGGCCAAACCACAAGGTGCAAACCACTTATTAGCAGTAAGAATGAGAAAGTCAGATTGGAATTCACAAAGAAATACAGAGATGAGCCACAAAGGTTATTGAACCAAGATGAACCTCTACCAAAGTGATGGAAAGGCCGAATTGTGGAGAAAGAAAGGATCCAGAACATACAAGCTCATCTGTGAAACATGGTGGAGGTAGTGTCATGGCTTGGGCTTGCATGGCTGCTTCTGGAAAGGGCTCACTCATTTTTATTGATGATGGCACTCATGATGGTAGCAGCAGAATGATTTCAGAAGTCTGCAGGAACATTTTGTCTGACAATTTACAGAGAAATACAAGGTGCTCTGATGCAAAAGGTTCTATGCTTTATGTTGTTTAACACATGTAGATGTATATATCAGGAAATAAAAGCTGAAATCCTAAACTCTCATTTCATATTCATGTTTTGATCTTAAACACAAATGTCTTTGGGATATAGCACAAACAATTTAATTGGCTTTGTCATTCCAGTATCTTAGGAGGGGATTGTAGCTAATTTCACATGCTGAAGAATGGAGTTACCTATAACCAGAGCTCTTTAAACAGTCTTCTCAGTGCGTGTCTCATTGAAAAGAACAAACCTGTTTGAAACAGGAATGAAAGAGGAGTGGTGCTGGCTCTGTGACTAGGTCTTTGAGATTTGCTCTCTCTAGCATCTGGATGCGCACCATGATTGTTAAAATCATCATCAGAGTGCTACTCGTCTACACTTTTCACCAGTCAAATAATAATAATAAAAAAAGAATAAGAATAACTAAACATATTGCACTCTACACACTGAACAAACTCAAGGTTGGCCATGCTGAAAATATTGCATATGTTACTTATGTTTGTTGTTCTTCCTGGTGAATATTTCAGGCAGATTCAAACTAGATAGCCTCTGTTTGCTGCCTTTAAACAACAGTAAAAATTAAAAATAACTGTAGTGGCAGCAAAAGAGGAAAGAAAAAAATACAGATACAGATCATGAATAGTGAAGAAATTCTTGGTAGTGAATAATGTGGGAAAGTTTAGTTTAAACACAAAGCAGGTGAGAATCTCCATGAAGACGGCTGTGGATGGTCTTCCTTGGATAGCTTTAGGACTGTAATTGCTACGAACAGTTTTGCACTCAAGCGTCCTTCATTGAACAGTTAATAACTTAAACATGATAGACTTCAAGTAAAAATTATAATGAATTCAGAAATAACTCTGACTTGAATGAATGATGTTCATATTCATAAGTTGCTCATAAGCTCATAAGTTCCTGGTTACACAATTGTACTATTTGACCATGTAGTACACAGTTATAGAAGGGAATTATGTATAATCGAACTATCCACTTTCACCTAGACGAGGATGGGTTCTTTTTCCAATCTGGTTCCTCTCAACGTTTCTTCCTCTGGTAATTACAAATGGAATAACATCACAAAACTTCACACTACACCAAGGGACCAAACAAGGTTGTCCACTCTCTCCGTCTTGCTTTATACATACAGCCATACATAGTGAATCAAATAATCTCACTCATAAAATGAATCTGTTTGCAGATGATGTAATACTGTCCTTGCAAAACTAGCTTGCTAAAGGTCACTAATCTTAAAGACTCTTTTACAACAACATCAACTGTTTACTCCATAAACAGTAGAGAAAAATCTACCATTATAGGGGAATGTCATTGCCATTATAGGGGAATAAATAGAATGCTGCACTTCACAAACTAAACACCAAACTTTCTTTTACTACTAGAGATGTAAGCTTCCTTGGGAACAAGTATTTCCCATCCAGATTGTTAGAAATACTTCGTCTGAACTGCGTACCACTTCTCAAATCAATAGAAGATGACCTAATGAGATGGATGAATCTCTCAGTATCTCTCATTGGTTGTATCTCTCATTGGAAAATCTCAGTATTACCTAAAATCAACTAACTGTTCACTATATTCCTTATTCAAGTACACAACTGGACTCTATCATAAGCAAATTCATCAGGAAATTTAAAAAAAAAAAAAACAACAACCTAGGATTATATTTACATTACTCTGAAAACCCATAGGTCATAGATTCATACTGCTCCCACACAGAATCCTTGGATAGACTTAGAACAAAGAGAATGCCAGGAAATCTTTCTTTAAAATTGACTCTTTTTCTGCCCCTCAATTAAAAAAACAACATAATTGTGTCAAAAATACATCTATCAGTACAACTCTGACAGCTTGGTGGAAAGTTAAGGAAGCCATGAATTTCACATGTCACAACCCATTATCAGATTATCAACACCAAGTCATCAAATACAGATATGATGCCAGTCTGCACCTTTCAGAGGTCCCAGGCTCCTGAATCCTGTATTATCACGCTTTCCTTTCCTTTCGGGGCCTAGCTTGTAAATGGTGGGAAAGACATTTCCATGATTTGCCACTAAGAGCGCTATTCTAAAAGCACAACCCTCACTTAAAATGCAGCAAAGGAGAATATAACCCAGTATACTGGGTAAAATTACAGGAATAGTTTAATCTAGAACTATGTACACATGACAAATGTTTCTGCCCCTCCCTAATATATTCATAAGGGTCATAATATATTAATTGAAATAAAATGACTACTTTTCCTATATATAATTTTTTCAGAGACACCAAAACCTCACCACACTCAAAGGAACTTCCTAAAATTATGCATCCAGCCTGGCCCAAAGTCTTCTTTGTGCTTAAAATTATCATATGTTGTCTACTTTCCATATAGGAACCAATGTTCTGTGCACTGTTGAAGGGTTTAAGACGTCTTGGGCCACCAAACACTCATTACATACATCCTAAAATAAGAGCATTTGAATCTTGCCTAGCCCTAAGCCTTCTTCAAGTTTAAACGTAGCATAGTATGTTGCATAAAATGCCTACATTCTCTATATTAGTCAGTGTTCAGAGCACTGTTCAAAGGGTTCACACGTCTCCTGTAAAATCTAGATAGTCTGAGTGTTGAGTAAGGTCCAAGGGGCAATTTCAATATAATTTTTGTGAATGAAGCAAGGCATCAGGGCCTTGAATTTCACACACCTTGAACAGTGCTCTGAATATTGACATACTATATAATAGGACAGAATTCCAGTAGAACTTCATGCTAATGGAGTTGACAGGGATGTCTTCACTGCCAAGTCTAGTCCTCTCAGACATCTGACCTTGCTGTGACCTTGACCCTGTTTAGACCATTCCAAAGTCTAATCAATATAAATATAAGTATAGATACTACTGTACATTCAGCCAACTTTCTTGAGATAATGAGAATCTCAGAATCGCAGAAAATATCTAATGCAATTACTGACAGTTGAATGCCGTTGAGTGCCCCCTGCATGCACAACACTGTATCAGCAATCATTCTTCTATGAATAAGAAGCTGAGAACGAGACATTTTATTTTAAAAAATAAAATAAAAAATAAAAAATAACACTAAACTGAGTTCAGGATTTAGTTTACAGAATAGCAAATGTAGCGACACATACCCACTGTTTTCCTTCTCTCCAGGTCTACATGCCACAGAGCTGAGTGGCGGATTGGATATGTACATTGGATATGATCTCTGCGCTGTGAGGAAAAGACGCCAAAACCCGTAAAGTCTCGTCTTGCCCGCAGCACGCGCGCTGCTGACCTGATCTCTACCTGCTAGTTATTAAAACCTGCGTGTGTGCGCGTGCAGCCTGTACACCTGTGAGCGTGCGTGTGTGGGGCGGTGTTTCCGTCACTGTAGTGTGAAGCACCGCGGCTGTGCTGCAGTAAACAGTTATAGTTTAACTTGAACGCCTAAGTTGTGCGCACAATATAGGCAGAAGGCACTGCTGAAGAATGTTCGGTCTGTGCGCGTGCCTATGTGAAGAAATACACACTTCCATTTATGGACTTACAGGAACAGCCCTGCATTCCACCAATGTTTCTGAACACGCGCTCTTTCATTTCCGCATCACCTTTCGAAGGACCGTTCTCACAGTATTAGCTCTATTATTTGAAAGGAACTTCACTTAAATGAGTCTCTGGAAAACCATTCTATCAAGGCTGCTGAAAAACAAACAAACAAACAAACAAACAAACAAAACAATAGCAAATCTCATAGATTGTGTAATGTTTGTAATGGTTATAATGGGAATTGTATTGGTTTTAATGGGAACTGTAATGGTCCATGTGGGTCTCTACTGGTAATTTATTTCTTGCCTTCTATTTGTGGCATGTTATGTCTAGTGAATACCATTACGGATCAATAAAGTTATGGCGTTAATGCTATTTGTAGTGGAAACCATTAGTATTTCTGTGATGGTGTCTATTGTATTTTCAACTAGGAAATAAACATTGCACAATTTCTTTTTCTTGTGATCAATTCTTGTGAGCATCACGCCCCTTTGCAACATGTACCAAATGCACCATGCATCGTTTTGACTACCAAGCTTGTGTAGAAACATAACTGTTGTGAAAACATTTCACTTTGTCATTCCTGCCCTCTTTATTACCCGTCATCAGGTGTAATGTTTATAGCTTCCCATCCGCCACATTCCTCATACATTTGGGTGAAAACAACCAAATCGTTTCCATTGTAAGAACAACGGGTTATGACAGGAAAACGCCAGTTCGTTAATTAAACTTATAACATCGACATTACTGCAGGCAAGCGAGTGAGTGTGAACCATATAACCCTTTTCAATAATAATGAGAAGAATCTGGCCGTTGCAAAGTCTTAAGATCCAAGGCCAAGCCTATCTCACTTTATAGCACAAAGAAACAATACAAGCAACAGGTCTAGAGTGTTCATGCACAATCATTGGATAAGTAGAGCTTCGACCTCTTCTTAGATAATCATTAATAGAGGTAACTAAGCATTGTGTTTTATTAGTGAGAGAGAGATACAGGTGATCAGATCTGATGTAATACAGTGGGGGAAACAAGTATTAAATGCATCAACATTTTTTTCAGTAAATATATTTTCAATGAGGCTATTCACATGAAATTTTCACCAGACATCAGTGTTAACTCAAGAAATAAGGAAATATAAAGAATACACAACATTAAAGTACATAAGTAAAGTTATGTGTAATAAAGTGGAATGACAGAATTCGGTGTTCGATGGAGTAAGATGCGAAGTTGGAGGCTCCTGCTGATTTCGATTAAAATTGTAATTAATTAGCGCTTTTCGGTCATATAATATATTTTGACTTATTCTACTTCGTTTCCTTATTTGCACTTTTAACTTTGTGGCACGTTAAGATGTCTGGAAAGAACACGAAAACCCGTGGTAGCATTCCGACACGACTGAGACCTAGTGTGCGCGCCGCGAGCGAGTCTCCTTCTCCCCCTGAATCCGCGTCCCCAATCAGTGACCCTGACTTCGCCGAGCGGTGACCCTGACTTCGCCGAGCGGTGACCCTGACTTCGCCGCACTCAAGCTTGAGTTGCTGGTTTCACTGAGGAAGGACATCGCCGATATTTTTAAAAAGGAGTTCCAGGCGATGTTCAGGGATGCGCTCACCTGCAGGCCGTGAAAACACTGCAGGCTGGTGATGAAGTTGTTACCGATGCTAACATATCAACACTGAAAGGTACTGTTGGGGAAATGGAGCACGCGCTCTCCGGTTGCACCGATGACATAGTTCACATGAAGACTACTATGGAGTCTCTCACTGCGACCATGCCTCAATTAGAGAATAAATGTGAGGATTTGGAGTCGAGGTCACGGCGCAATAACTTTAGGATAGTGGGAGTTCCAGAGGGCGCTGACACCTGTACAACTGCGGCTGTAGCGGCCTTGTTAAAAGAGGCGTTTGGTCTGGAGAAGGAGCTGGTTCTGGACCGGCCCCACTGGACCCTTCAGCCGAAGCCCAAGCCTGGTGAACGACCACGAGCTATTGTGTGCAGATTCCACTATCACAGTGACTGTGTTGATATTTTACGCCGTGCTAGAGAGATCCAGTGGTTTAAAACGGGGGATTTGACCATCTCCGTTTTCCCTGACTACACAGCCAAGACCGCCCGGGCCCGGGCCGCGTTTAACGAGGTTCGGCGTCAACTTCGTGGTATTGAGGGCGCTCGCTATGGAATACTTCACCCAGCTCGGCTTCGCATTAGATATAACGGTGTCCAGAAGGACTTTATTTCAGCGGAGGAAGCAGGAGACTATGTTAAACTCTTTATATCGGGGTGAACTGCATCACCTATATAGTGGAGTTTTCTTCTTTTTTTCTTCTTTTTTTGCACTCGGCCTTCCAGCTCTACAGAATTTGGACTCTTATTGAAGATATTGTCGGTGCATTACTTTCTTCAAGATTTTGTGGACTTACTCCTCTTAGATTTACTTCTGTTTTCCTTTGGGGTTTTTTTTCCCTTTTTTTCCCTTCTTCTTCTCAATGAAATATTTGGGAAAGGGAAGGGAGGAGAGAAGAGAAAAGGTAAATGAATCACATGAAAATGAATCACATGTAAATGAATCACATGTAAATGAATCATATGAAAATCAATAAATAAATAAAGAATTTCAATAAAGTGGAATGACACGGGAAAAAAGTATTGAACACGCTAAGAAAAAGCAGTTCTCCAAGGCAAGGTAAGGCAAGGAACCATCTGAAACCCGTAAGAAATTATACCTCCTATCTGTGAAAATTAATATCAGCTGGGTTAGTAAATTTATAGTATATAAAAAGGCTTTTCATTACCAAAGTGTCATACAAGAAACATCGCATGATGGGTAAAAGCAAAGAGCTCTCCCAAGACCTTCACAACCTTATTGTTGTGAAACATATTGATGGAATCGGATACAGGCATATTTCAAAACTTCTGAATCCTCCAGTAAGCACCATCGGGGTCATTATCCACAAGTGGAAGCAACATCACTCCGTCATCAACCGGCCATGCACAGGAGCTCCTCACAGGATTTCTGACCAGGGAGTCAGAAGAATAGTCAGAAGAGTAGACCAAGAGCCAAGGAAAGAGCTCCAGAAACACTTGGAGGCAGCAGGTGTCATCGTCACAGAGAAAACAATAGGCAATGCACTCCACTGCTCACGCTCACACTGCAAGTCTCCATTAGTAAAGAAAAGGCATGTTGAAGCTCATTTAAAGTTTACTACAACTCATCTGGACAAGCCTATGATATACTGGGAGAGTGTAGTCTGGTCAGACGAGAGCAAAATTGAACTTTTTGTTTGTCATACTACACACCATGTTTGGAGAAGAACTGGCACTGCACATCACCCTAAAAACACTATACCAACAATGAAGTTTGGAGGTGAAGCATCATGGTGTGGGGCTGTTTTTCATCACATGGTACTGGCAGACTTCATATAATTGAAGGAACAATGAATGGAGCCCTTTAACGGGAGATTCTTGAAGAATCTGCTGCCATCCACCAGGATGAAGAAGATGAGACGTGGGTGGACCTTCCAGCAGGACAACGATAAAAAGCATACAGCAAAGGAAACTCTCAATTGGTTTCAGAGAAAAAAATCAAGGTGTTAGAATGGCCCAGTCAATCACCTGACTCAAATCTAACTGAACAAGATTTAAAGACAATATGTTTAGAAGAATGGACCAAAATCACACCTGAATACTGCGGCCCATTAATTTCCTCATACAGGAAGTGTCATGAAGCTTCATTACAAACAAAGGCTTCTTCATTAAGTATTAAATACATAATGTGAATAGCCTCATTGGAAATATATTTGCTGAAAAAAATATTGACATGTTCAATACTTGTTCAGTTTCCCCCACTCTATATACATGATATGACAAAAAAAAACAAACAACAAAAAAACATGGTCATGGGAAATGAAGCAGGTATACTTACACCAGGTCCTATGTAAAATGTCTAAAAATACTGGCAACAATGTTCTCATGCACAGACGGTATACACACGCTTAAATATGTGTGTTTATGAAGCTGATTTTTTTAGACTTCAGAGGGCAGTACAGTTGTGAGTCGGGAAATTGCTTACAGGTAATATGTTTACGTCAGGCAACATCTGAACTGAAATATTGTAATATACCATAGATTTTGTTTATATAGTCTTACAGACCCCTTTATTAGGAATGTCTGCTCATTCATGCAATTATCCAATCAGCCAATCATGCAGTGACAAACGGCGTTTGAGAAATTTCAGCACTAAGCAATTTCAGAATGGAAAAAAACAAACAAACAAAAAAAAAACAATGAAGAGGATAAGGAAAAACTTGAAGCATTTTGTCTTTGTAGTGTTTTTGGTTAATACAGGTCAAAGTGGACTTACATAACATTGCTTTCTGTTTTTTTTTTTTTTTTTTTTTTTTGGTCTGAGGTTTGTAATTTGAAAAGGCATGTTGAGGTAAGCTAACTTGCTAACATTAACAGGTTAGCTTTAACCTGCTAAGGTTACACTACCATCGGCTCCAGTAGCTAACATAAATGGCTAGGCAGCAAGTCATGTTCTAGCAAATACAATCAAAAACAGGATATTTTACTTCTACTTAATTTATTAGTAAACAATGATGATTTAGTCATGCATATAACAAGCATACTTAGAGATTAAACGATGCTTTCAGTCAAAACTCTGTAGTTGCTTATAACAGTTTCACATGAAAATATGGCATTAGGTCAATTTAGTTTTTGCTATACACTGAAGAGATTTGGGGTTGAGATGAAAAGATGAATATGAGACAAATATAGATCCAAATTTCAGCTTTTATTTTCTCATATTTACATCTAGACGACAAGTTAAACAACTTAGAACATGACACCTTTTGGTTGAACCCACCCATTTTTCAAGTGATCAAAAATATTGGATCATGTGACTGATAGGTGTTTCTTGTTGCCCAGGTGTGTCCTGTCAGATTAATTGTTTAAACAATTAATAGCTCTGAATGTTTACTCTTGGTTTGAGCCTTGGGTTTCGCCTGTGAAGACGGCATGTTTTGCTAAAAAGGATAAACCAACATGAAGAACAGAGAGCTGTCTATGGGAGAAAGCAAGCCATTCTGAATCTGAGAAAAGAA
The DNA here is from genome assembly GCF_001660625.3 of Ictalurus punctatus. Lineage (NCBI taxonomy): Eukaryota > Metazoa > Chordata > Actinopteri > Siluriformes > Ictaluridae > Ictalurus > Ictalurus punctatus. The sequence goes on along the minus strand of NC_030434.2, from coordinate 1,669,745 downwards.
GGAAAATCTATCAGAGCCATTACACAAACATTGGGCATAGCCAATACAACAACTTGGAATGTCCTGAAAAAGAAAGAAACAACTGATGTACTAATAACCAGACATGGAACAAGTCGGCCAAGGAAAACAACAACAGCTGATGTGTCAGATTTATGTCAGAAACAACAGTCAGTGACATTGACACCAACCTCCATAGGGTAGGGGTGAAGGTCTCCCAATCCACCAATGGAAGAGGATTTTGAGAGCAGAAAATAAAGTTTCCAAACCACAAAATGCAAACCACTCATCAGCAGTAAGAATCAGATAGCCAGATTGGAATTCGCAAAGAAACACAGAGATGAGCCACAAACTGTCTTGCAATACAGTAATCCTGATTTCCTTCAAATTTTATATACAGTACTCAGAATACCATTTATTATAAAACAACAGTTCAGTACTAACACAAAATGAACACTGTTTTGGGGTAAACATGTCTATCTATATATCTATGGGCGGCTGTGGCTCATGTGGTTGAGCGGGATGTCCATTAATGGTAGGATCGACGGTTTGATTCCCGGCGCACGTGACTCCACATACCGAAGTGTCCTTGGGCAAGACACCGAACCCCAAGTTGCTCCTGATGGCAAGTTAGCACCTTGAATGGCAGCTCTGCTACCATTGGTGTTTGAGTGTGCGTGTGAATGGGTGAATGAGAACCAGTGTAAAGCGCATTGGATAAAAGTGCTATATAAGTAAAGACCATATCTATCAGACTGGCATGTTTACCCACAAAAGTAATTTGTACTGGAGCAGTTTTGGTACTGTAACAAGACTATGAGAATGTAGCTCTGACATTAGAGAGCTGGCAATTTATGCAAAAAACAAACAACAACAACAACAAAAACAAATACTATCTTATCAGTTAGTTTGTCTTGTCCAGGTTTCTTCATAGTCAATTCCCACCTGCCAGCTAAGTCAAGTGAGGGAGGGTGAGGGCTAACAAATTCTATACCAAAAGAACTGAACAGCAGTATGTACTGTCACAGTATGCGATTTCGGCTGCAGCCTGAAACTCCACACCTTTTACTTTTGCTACCATGCCATTTCAAATAAGAGACTCAAAGCAAGTAAAGGAGCTACAAAACTAACAACAAAACAAAAAACAAAACAATAAATCTCTAGCACTACCCAAAATAGAACTTACTTCTGAAATCTAAAGCGTATTCTATTTATACATATTTCCAAATAAACACAAATATGGCTCCTACAGCTACAGTTTGTTGCTAGGGCAGTCATGGTGGGTGCTAGAGTGTTTCTAGGCAGTTTATAAGGTATTCCAGATGGTTGCTAGGTGTTCCTAGGTGTTTGCCTCAGCTTGCTGATGGTGTATTCATGATGGTTGCAATGGTGTTTCTAGGCTGTTGCTAAGGTATTCCAGATAATTGCTGGGTTTTGCTAGGTGGATGCTATGGTGTTCCAGATAGTTGCTAGGGTGTTGCTGTGCAGTTGTTATTGCATCCCACGTGGTTGTTAGAGTGTTGCCAAGTGGTTCCTATGGTGTTCCAGGTTGTTTCTAGGGGGTGTCTATCATATTCTAGGGTGTTGAATAGTGACCATCTAGCAACACTATAGCATACACATTGAATACCATAACAACCACCAAGCAACCACCTGGAATACTAAAATCAGAATCAGTTTTATTTGCCAAGTATGCCTAAACACCCAAGGAATTTTATTTTGGCATTCAGTAGCTCTCTCAGTCACACAAATACCACATACACACAGAGTATTAAAAATAGCAGAACAGTATTGTAGCAGCAAGTAGATAAATAATAGTATATCATAATAATAAACTGCACATCCTAGCAACCATCTATCAATACCCTAGCAAGCACCTGGAATACCATAGCAACAACATTGAAAACACTTTAGCAACCATCTTGGATACCATAACAACCATCTAGCTTCCATCTAGCAACACACTAGCAACTACATTGGATACAATAATAACCACTAACAAACACAATAAAAACAATTACCTGGAATACCATAGTTACCAGCTAGCAACCACCTGAGATTCTATAGCAACACCCAAGCAACCACATGCTATACTATAGCAACTACTTAGTAACACCTTAGGAACCACTTAGCAACAGACTAGCAACACCTGTTATACCATAGCAACCATTCCTGGCAGGTTGCTATGGTACTTTGTAAAGGTGTACAATCATTCTGCATTTTCTTCAGGAAATTCCCTTTAAAAAAAGTTATTCTAGTTGGTGGCACTAGATAGCAATTGAGTCATATATTAAATTTTCGCCCATTTATTCCCTGGGTTATCCAAAACAAAAAAGCATCACGAAACATTCAGCTTTGCCTACTTAAATTTTTCGTTAATTTGCATTATATGCAAACTCTACTTTTGCAAACTAATAATAGGTCTTCTATCCCATCTTCACAATGTTGGTGTCAAATGTCTCAGAAGATCGTGGAAAGCAATAATTATCAAAAACAAAACCAAAAATTCACATGCAACTTGAATGGGCTTTGACGACAAGATTCTGAGACTTTCTGTAATGTTTGGGGTGGAGCTAAGATAATTCTGATCAAGCCTGCATTTAGTGTATTGCATCTAAATTGAACTCTGTAAGGGTACTTTTATGTTGACCTGATTACTTACAAACATGGCCATGACATGTCAATAAATTATTGCATGGCAAAGCTTAATATACTCAAACAGCTGTAACGCAGGAGATTTTAGGATTAATTGCTAAATTTAAGGCGATGTGCTAATCTTGGCACAAGGTCATCCATAAGTTATTTTCAAATAACTGTTTCTTAGATACTGTGATTTTTATCAAGCTGAAATTTGGTGTACTGCATTGGTGTCCTAATCTGTAACTAGATTTTAAATGACTGGTTTACTTCAGTACACTCGTCAGCCAATCAGCTATAAGCAAGCATTTAACATGATTAGCATTAAGTTTTTGCTGCAAGACCTGATAGGTAGGTTGTATCTATGGTCTCTTTTTTATTCTATGTATCTTGGCAAGAAGATTTTTTCAGACCTAAATCCTAAGGGCCATTGATTAGGTTGGGGTATGGTCATCCGTGGGGGTGAGGTTACATTCAAATAACTGTTTCTCAGGCATTGCAAGTCTGATAAAGCTGAAAGTTGCGGTGCTGCATCATTCAAAAACATGGCCATCATCAACAAATAAGGTTGCAGTAGACAAGTCACAGTGTTAGCATCGAGCTGCTGTCAGAAAGCAGTATGTTCATCTATGATTGCTTTAGTGTTCAATGCAATTCGCCAAATTCTTCTTCTTCTTCATATCTAATCATTCCTCTTCCCTGGGGTTAATACTCATCACTCAGAGGACTTGTCTATGTAAGGCTAAATTCACTTTGTACTGTTAATACTGCAGTACTTGCACTGAAACTTTTCACATTTACTCAGAAGACTGTGTATAAAGCTATACTCATTCTATATCCAATACTACATAATATATATATATATATATATATATATATATATATATATATATATATATATATATATATATATATTTTACTGAATATTTTTATTAATTTATTGAATACTCTTGCTTGCACACTACTTTTTGATTTGTTGCTATATTCTATCTATCTATTTGTCTGTCTATCTATCTATCTATCTATCTATTATTATTATTATTATTATTATTATTATTATTATTATTATTATTTACTACAGCATGATGAAGATCACAGACTATATCACATAGTAACACCAAATTTTCTCACATGGTGGAAAATTCCACCCACTACTCAATGAAGTAAAGGGGATGTGTTTTGGCCTGATGGTGTTGCTATAGTGCAGCATTTTATATTTTGGACCCATATCTCTTGAACCATACGTCCTACAAGAGATGTGTAAACAATATGGCCAGCAGCACATGCCCATCGATTTTAGTGGGTGGAACCTAATTTACTCAAACAACTGTGACTCATTACTGGTTGTATGCATGCATGTGCTACATTCAGGACATTCAAACCACATTCAGGACACGGTCCTGAAAAGGTGTGCAAAGTTTGTGGTGTAGTCATTGATAGGAGGTAGAGTCAAATAGCTGTTTCTCAGGAATCATAAGTCTGAGCGATCTGACATTTGGTGTACTTAATTGTTGTGCTAAAAGTGGCTTTTTAATGATGACTGTCTTACTTCAAGAACATGGCTGCCATCAGCCAACTGGATTTCAGCAGACATTTCACATCTTTAGTGTTGTGCTATCTTCACAAAGCTTGATATAAATATTCATAAATGGTATCTTTACTATGTAATTTGGCAAGAACTAACCACTGAAGCAATATTTGTGAAAGTTTCTGGGATGCTGTAGATTGCAACTTGTGGCTATATTCATTATTATTATTGTTGTTGTTGTTAGTAGTAGTATTAGTAGTTCACTCCATAATGAATAACAGCATAAAATAATGACTGCTGTTTCTAAACATTTGTAAATATTTTATATTAATGATTGAAACTATAGGGCCCTAAAACTGGCCTAACAATGCCTCTGATACCAACCAGCTCGGATGCCTGGAGGTTTAATAACGTTTAACTAGGCAATGCTGTGATGTTGATTAGCCCAAGTCTCTCTAGTTTTACCACGAGAAAGAGTGAAAACCTACATCAAGCCAATACTATTTACACAGTTTGCATTGAGTATGGTTTGGTAATCGTCCCAAAGAAACCTGTTGAGTGCAGGTTGAAAGTGCTTTGAGCTTCCATTCCATTCAATCACCTTTAGTAACCACTTTGTCCTGATCAGGGTCAAGGTCGATCTGGAGCCTATCATGGGAGCACTATGCAAATTGTGGAAAATACATCCTAGATGGGAATGCGGAGTACCATGCACACACATTTACACACTCATTCAAACCTGAGGGCAATTTAGAGCAGTCAGTCTACCTACTGGCATGTTTATGGGAGGTGGGAGAAAACTGGAGAACCTGGAGGAACCCCATTTATACCCAGGGAGAACACAGTCATAACCTGTTTAGGATCAAATCAGGGACCCTATAGCTGTGAGGTGACAATGCTACCCACTCCACCTCTGTGCCACCCTAGTTCAGTTCAGTTAGGTTTCCTCCTGTATATTGAATGACTCTTTTCCCAATAATACCTTGATCAGAATCAGTTATGCCTTTTCTAAAAAGCCAGCTTGCATATTGCTATTAGTTAACAATGAATTATATAAATATCAATTTAATTAATATTTAGGCACACAAAACCACAATTCCAATGTTGTATTTTATTTTATCATTATTTTATGCAGTCTGTTAAAAAAAAAAAAAAAATCATTGAGTACTTCCAATAGGAGAACCATACATTGCTGATGCTATCCAGTGGTGATTGTAAACTGCATGAATTGATTGTTTACAGCCAAAATGTATACCATCTGTAGTTAACATGTAATTACCAATATTTATATTTATATTGATTGTTACCACCATCATGCTGTTACATTGCTCATGCTGTTTACACTTTATGTAGTCTGGTGTAGCCTTGTATTCCTGTGTTATTTTTTTTATTTCATTATGGTCCTATAGGTACAAGGGTCACTGCCATTATGTATGTCTGTAGTGTTGGGGTCTACTATACAACTGACTATTGGAAACTATTTGAAATGTAGGTGTTATTTATTTGCTCTGCTGCCCTCTGCTGTTACATAAGAGTACTTGTACCTGTCCCATATAAATCCATGTCTCATCCAATTCTTCTGTAATTTACTTAATTCTGTCATCTGTCCAGTCTAAACCCTTCCAATCAAATATACTGTCCAGTGAATGAAGGAAGAGAAGCCCATTCTGTAAAATAAGCTGATCTGTTTGTAGCGTCCTCCTTTCTATGATGAGCAAGTAGGAAACCTGTTGTCATGTCTGAGACGCAGTGACCATGGGTTCCAATATTATGAACTAAAGGAGAAGTAAGTCTTGCCTGATGAACCAATGGGATTGTGTTGTCTGAACAGGTGACTGCTGGCAGTGGCTTTCTCTCTGAAAGCCAATTTGCTGGCAGGGATATGGGAAACTTTGTGCTTTCCAGGGAATGTGACTCTGCCAAACCTGTAGGACAGACCATGTAGTTAATTGGTATAGTCAACTTCTCACTATAAAGCTTTTATTTTATATATGTGTTAAATATGTGTAAAACTTTGAATATAGACATATTTTTCTTGGATCCTACAATTTTTTTTCTAAAATGTCTCAACAGTGAAAACAATACATTGATACAGTAAATTACCCAAAATGCTCCTAATCGTTTATTAAAAGATATTATCTATTGGCTCATTGATATTTGACATGCCATTTGACATTTCAATGCTCCTAACCCCCTCTAAGACTAATCTTGGAAAAGTCTTTTTTTATTATTAATTCTTTTGTTTTACTAGATCCTTTGATAACATTTTCAGTAAAGTTGAGAGGCGTGTGTGAGACCCACACCCACCTACATGAGTCCCACTGCTGCCCGCTCCCAAAGGAATTCCTCCCACAGTTATTTTTGTTGTCCTTTAAAGGTAAATAAAATGTAAATAAAATCCTTGCTTCTGTGGCATAGTGAATTCCAATATCACCAGCATGTGAAAGACTACTTTTGGTCCTGCTGGTTGCATGTTACTATCCAATCTTGCTTAGCTAATTTAGAGTCAGTTCATCAGCAGATGCTAACTCAAAGAGACTTCAGACTTCAGAACTTACCGAAGCATGGCAAAAAAAACCTCCCAGATAGTGCTGTAGATTTGACATCCTTCATGAATCATTAAGTTGCATGGAGGCTCCTTGCACCACATGCTCTTAGTTTCAGAATTAACCAGTTCAGCTGAGACACGAACTTGTCCACACATATACATTTTAAGAATTGGTAAAATAGTATAATATGACACATGGATTTCTTATTTTGCTTATTTACTGAAACGATTTATTTACCTTCCTCATTAACAGTGTAGCCTGAAAAAACACTGACAGTTGTAGTTTTCTGCTTAGTGATTCTGGTCAATCCAGACTGCAGAATCTGTCACTATTTTCAAAAAACAGCTAAAGAGACACCTCTTCCATGAGCACGTAACTAACCCCTAAAATGCCAACCCTACATTATCCAAAAAAAGAAAAAAAAAGAAACATTACTCTGGCTCTTACACCTTGACTCTTCGCACTTTGCTTCTCTAGAACTCAATTAAAGATCTCATATGGTAGCAGTACTTGTATTGTTCACCGCTTGATATATCGCTTTGGTTGTATTTCCTCATTTGTAAGTCGCTTTGAATAAAAGTGTCCACTAAATAAATAAATGTAAATGTAATGTAATTTGTTGCCTATATGTGGCTGTTAATTGAAATGCATTTTCTTTGCTGCACAAATACAACAGCCTGAAAGTAGGGGTGTCCTGACACTGTTCTTACTTTAAATATGGAAAAATGACTAGTCAACAAGTTGACTACTTTTTTTTTTTTTTTTTAAATTACTGGTCGACTAATGTAAATTAGTCTTGCAACCCCTCTTCTTTTGAGGAGCTGGTCAACACCTTGTTAAACAATGCCCCCAATGACTACAGCATCCCTCAAAGCACAACAATGAATAGCTCTAGCAATAGGCTAGAGTGGGATGCTTTAGGGCTGAAAACATTGCCCATTCAGTGGATCTAGGGAAACAATCTCCAGTTAGGCCCCTAGCCCCAAAAGTTATTGGTGCTCACAAACTTGTCAACATTAGACTTCAAGTTGAATACTCTCTTGGACAGTGGCGTCTTCTGTCTGCTATGCTTATTAGATGTACAGTGGGTTTGGAAAGAATTGAGACACCTTCAGTTTTTGCACATTTTAAATTTTATGTTATAGATTTAATTTAAAATGTATTCAATTTAATTTATTGCCATTAGTCCACACAATGGTCTATAATGCCATTTTTAGAAATGTAAATATATTAAAAATCAAAACTAAAATCTCTTATGGAAATAAGTATTCAGATTCAGTACTTTGTACACACATCTTTGACAGTAATTAGAACCTTGAGTCTTCTTGCGCAAGTCTCTACAGGCATTGCACACCTAGATTTGGGCAGTTTCTCCCATTCTTCTTGGCAGATCTGATCAGATTCAATCAGATTGGATGGGGAGTGTGTGTAAACTGCTACCTTCAGGTCTCTCCACACATATTCATGCATAGGCTTTGGCTGGAACATTCAAGACCATTCCTAATGCCACTCCAGCCTTGCTTCACCTGTAGGCTTTCTGGTTGTTGTCATGCTGAATGGTGAACCTTCACCCCAGTCTGAGGTTGTATGCACTCTAGAGCAGATTTTCTTCAAGAATCTTTATAGATTTGGTTGCATTCATTCTTTCCCTCATGATCTCAGAGTCCTTTAAGTGTCTGTTATATTCCTTTTTCTCTGGAGTGTTTCTGTCTAGCCAGTCTATCATAAAGGCCTGACTGGTTAAGTATTTCTGAGATTTCCATCTGGCAGTTCTTCCCATCTCTGCAGAGGACTTCTGAAGCTCTGTTAGAGTGGTCACAGTTTGGCCAGACAGCCAGCTCCAGGAAGAGTCCTGGTCCAAACAACCATAAGACTGACAGGTTTATGCAAGTTCTATTCACATTTCCCCATCACCCCTGAGTAAATGCATTTTTTAAAGTTTGCCTGCCAATAACATACATTGCAATTTGACTGCTCCCTGTTAACAATGCTGTTTTCAAGGCATCAGGACACTGTCTTATTTGGATGACTGGCTCCTGTGTGTCCCCAACAAGAAACTGTTCCAGACATGTTCACCCTCATTATGCACATTATGGCACATAGTCTCACAAAGAACTGAGATAAAGGCTCTTTAACACTCTTTAAAAACAATTGCTTAGTGTGAAGCTCCATCTGGGAAAAGTTTGGCAAGGTGCAAGTGGACCTCTTTGCTAATTCCAAGTCAAAAGATTGCCAATTGTAGTTTTCACTTGCACGGCCAGAAAGTCACCTGGAATAGGATGAACTGGCCCATAGCTGACCACACCATGTACTATACACATTTATGCATTTCCTCCTCTAACACTGATCCTTACCACCTTACACAGAATTGAGTAACTAGGCCACAGAGACCTGCATGTAGCCCAGATATGACAAGATTTTGGGTTCCATTGCTGCTTTCACAAGCAGTCGGTACACCTGCTGGCTTCCTTCCCAGGGAGCTGTGCTATCCAAAATGGACAGACAAATTTGCCACCCCTAGCCATGTCACCTCTGTCTGTAAGTTTTGCCCATTGGAATTAATTGCCAACTGAGGACTGCAACCACCTGGATAGTAGTGGTCTGTGTGCTTATAAATCTATTATGACCTTTCTGAAAAGGATGAGGCTCTTCCTTTGACCACAATTCCCCAAGAGCCCAGTGTAGGATATTGTGCAGAAGTCCTGTAAGGGTCCTCCTTATGAGCTTATACAAGATGTTGTACAAAATGGGTGTGAAAACAGCCTTTTAGCTGGCAAACACAAAAACTGTGGAAGAAATCCATGTTCTGGTAATACACCTTACATGTTGGGGCCAAATAGATCTAGGACCGTGTGATTAAACTCAGAATGTCTGCAGGCTTCTATGAAGGCAAGCCTGCAGATTCTTCTTTTATTGTGCACATTGTGTGCCCTACAGTATTTCGACCAGACGGCAGCCAATCTGATCCTCATATCAACTGCCCCTCAGAATCTGCCATGGTGAAAATGCATTAGGAGCACTTTTCTAAGGCTGGTCCACTGGATGGACGTCGATAGACCTCATTACTATGACCTATAGATAGACTGGACATCCAGCCCCTACAGTTAAATGCCATTCTACAAATAGCATCTCCTCCTCATGGGACCCACCACTTCAAAAACCTTCTCTAAACCTTAATTCAAAACGGGATTGATATGAGGTGAGTGTGTGTGTGTTTTTTTGGCATGTGTCAGATCACACCATCTTTTAAAATTTAATTAAACATGCAATGTATGAACCTATATATCTGCCAAATTTAGACTTATTTCATATGTAAACCATAAAGTGGATCTCAAATGGAAGTGTGAATGCTGTGCTACTCATAATTGTTACAGAAAATGATTTGTTTCAGAAGACTGATCTGGAATGTCTAATAATATTGCTAAAATTAAAAGATTGTATTTGGCTCAGCTCTGAAGTAAGGAAGGTTTAATGGTAATATACCATGTGATACCTATCAATGGTTTTCAGCTTCTTTCTCATACTTGCTCATCTGTTTGGGAACCACACTTTCCCAAAGGTGTGAGAATTTTCAGAATTTAAATCAGGAAACTAATGGTTACTCAGATGGAAAAGAACAAGTACTAACATGTTAGTAACATGCATACAGATGAAAGTCAACTCTAGCGCAGCCTCTTCCACTCTTACCTACTTCTGTGTCACTTCCTGGTTCTCTGCTATATAAACTGCTTATAGACATGCACTGAATGCAAAACCACATTCCACTCACATTGAGAGCTGACTACCTGGTGGTGCCCTTTGGCAAACTCATGCTATTTTAGTCGTCCAGGCCCTTGTCAACAAGGTACTGAGAAAAAAATGCTAAATTGATTTGCAATCATATTGACAACATTCTTGTATATTCTTCTTCAGAGATTAGCTTCAACAAACATTTCTGTCAAGTACTAGAGAAGCTCATGGACAACCACCTGTGTCCTTCATTATGTCCTAGACTAAAAGGTGTCAAGAGAGATGAGATACTTTTTTAAAGCACCTTTTAGGTGGGGATGGAAGGGATCTCCTGTGTCGCTTGAATTAATTCCTCATGATTTCAATAGGATTTAGATCTGGGCTATGACTGGGTCATTCAAAAATGCTGATATTCTTCTGTAGAAGCCATTCTTTTGTTGATTGGATTTGTGCTTTGGATGATTGGCATGCTGTAATTTGTCATTTTTCTTCATCTTCAGCTGTCTAACAAAAGCCTGCACCAAAAATATATCTTTTATAACTATGCTAAAAATTTCTACCTTGGTCTCATCATAACACATGATCATTTTGGGGTGATTTAGGCATGTTTTTTTCTTGAGAGAGAATGCTAGCCACCCTACACCATAGCCCAGACATATGAAGAATCTGAGAGATTATCACATGCAGGGAGTGACCAGTACTTGTCAGATATTCTTGTAGCTCCTTTAATGTTGCCGTAGGTCTCTTGGCATCCTCCTAAGCTTTTGTCTTGTCTTTATCCCTCGTAAATTTGAGAGGAATATCCTGTTCTTGGTAAGTCTTAGATCACTAGTCACAATGCCAAATGTGATCTGGAGTTCTCTGTTCTCTGGAGTGATGAATCATTTTTCACTATCTGGCAGTCTGGTGGATGAATATGAGTTTGTTGGATGCCAGAAAAACGTTATCTACCGGAATGCATAGTACCAACAACAAAGTTTGGTTTTGGTTTAGGACGGACAATGGGGCTGTTTGGGCAATGCCTCAGCGAAGGGTAATGCTAATGCTGCAGCATACACAGGCGTTTTAGAAAATTGTATGCTTCCAACTTTGTATCAACAGTTGGGAAACCAGTTTTAGAGTTGATTTTTGTGGTTGACAGGTTTCACCATCAACTGTTAAATGCCACTTTCATATATATATATATATATATATTTTAAACAAGCAGTTTGAAAGCATTACAAGATAAAAGACTTTCCTGAGAGCATCTCACAGAATGCATTGCTTGAACCTCATTAGTGTCATTAGAACTATAGTTGGCAGGTGTTCTGCTCAATTGAGGCCAAAATTCACATTTTTGGTCATGCTCAACATCAACATTTTTGGTGACAAAAAAGGACTGCATACAAGGAAAAGCACCTGCTAAAAACCGGTGGTGGATCAGTGATACTTCAGGGCTGTTTTGTGATTGTCTCTGCCAGATTCAGAGTTGGGCATAGATAGAGCTTTCAACAAGATTCATTCGTCATTCATCTTCAGTAACCATTTGATCCTGCTCAGGGTAGATCTGGAGCCTATCCCGTAATACTGGTGCAAGGTTCGAGAATTCACCCCTGGATGTGATGCCAGTCCATTGCAGGGCACCCTTCACACACTTGTTCCCACCTAGTAGCAAGTTACTGTGGTCAATCTACTTATCTGCATGTTATTGGGATGTGGGAGGAAACTGGACAACCTGGAGGAAACCATGCAAACAGAGGGAAAACATGCGAAACCCACACAGACAGTAACACAGACAAGCTAAGAATCAAAGCGGGGACTCTGGCTCTGTGAGACGGCAATGCTACCCACTGCAACACTGTGCCACCTGCTGTCATCAAGATGATAAGCCAAATATACAAAATTACAATCCATGTAAAAATGGTTAAAGAAACAAAACGTCACTCCTTTTCAATGACCATCCCAGTCTCTGGGTTTTAACCCCACTGAAAACCTGTGGGCTGCAAGTTTATTTGCAAAAAACCCCCCAAAATATTATATATAACATATAAAGGAACTTGGAGAAGTGGAGCAAATAGCAAGAGGAGTTGACTATCACACCCATATGTACTTGTTGAACATCCCTCTCTAGATTTACTCCCCCTTTGCTAGTATAATAATCTCCACTCTTCTGGGAAGGCTGTCCACTATATTGCCCATCCATGTCTTCATGGTGCTCACTTTGTACACAGGGGACTTGTCATGCTGGAACAGGTTTGGGCCTCTTACTTCCAGTGAAGGGAAATGTACAGAGACATTATATACAACTGTGTGCTTTCAATTTTGTGGCAACAGTTTTAAGGAAGAAAAACATACAGGTGTGATGGTCAGGTGTCTTAATGCTCAAAATATTTCAAATCTGTTAAAAATATTAATTTGTATGTTTATTGCGCATGATTTTTGTTGTTCTTATACGACCATTCTCCATCGCTATTAAAATCTAATCGGCATGGAAAATCATTCGATCATTATAATGGAACGCTGCTTAAAGAATCCCAGAAGTGCTCCAATTGTGTCAAGCTTTATAGAAGATTCTGATAGCGTGTCCAGTGAACATTTCTGATCTTTATGGAATGTAACAAACCCAAAAACTAAAGTAAATCTGATAAAATATTAGAAGATGGGATTGGTAAAGACACTGTTGTTTTGAAACACAGTTCCTCGGTCACACTAGACAGAAGATAGAAAGTTTTTCAGAAGGTTCCATAGCACATCTGGTTCAGGAGTTGATTAAAGTTATATAAACAAAAAAAAAACAACTAACTAACTAACTAACTAACTAACTAACTAACTAAATAAATAAATAAATGTATTAATTAATAAATGAATTAATAAACAAGTTACAATTTGTGAATGAAAAATTACTTCTGATTTTCCAGTAGCTAAGTTTTTTCCACTGTTTTCCAGTATTTCCAGGGTACAGTGAAAAGATAGCCCAAGAAAAAAAAAAAGAAATAGACTAAGTCCACTTCCGGTTTAAATGTGCATGGCCAAAAGTATGTGGACACCTGACCATCACACCCATATTTGGTGCTTCTCTAAACTGTTGCCACAAAGTTGGAAGCACACAATTGTATAGAATGTCTTTGTATGCTATAGCATTACAGTTTCCCTTCACTGGAACTATGAGACCTAAACCTGTTCCAGATGACAACGTGCACAATGCAAGCTCCATGAAAACATGGTGTGTTAAGGTTGGAAGAAGGTGGAAGAACTCGAGTGTCCTGCACAGAGCCCTGACCTCAACTCCACTGAACACCTTTCAGTATGGGATGAACTGAAACACCGACTGTATTCCATATCAATATGGGAACGCAATACATTTCATTCATTGTTATTTAGAGTAAAAAAAATGCTCATAAAATGAGAAGTAGTAATGCATATTGTCATTATTGCAATCTGCTGATTGTGTTTAATTTGTTACCTTCATATATGTGTTTTTCCATGTTCCAGTCATGCTGAATCTTCTTGAGAATGCGATTAATAGAAGACACCTGTATGAGTATGGAAGAGTAAGCAATTCAGAAATGTAGATTTTCTCAGTTACATCAAAATTCTTTAAACATGTAAGCTCACAGTGTGTTTTCTTTTATTGTTGTATAGATTAAATATCAAGCAAAACAAATGCTTCACATTAGATGAGGACTTAACATGAGTAACTTTAACTCTTATACAAATACAAATTGTTCTTGGTCATTAAATTCCTACAAAATTTCCACAAGATATGGTTTATTTATTCCAGAGTTTGCTCATCCCCCCCCCCCCCCCCCGATTAATTTCTGACATTAAAAATCAGAGATTTAACTTGTGCCTTGCCCAGCTTTAATGAACACCACTGTGTTTTTCAACATGGCGATTTTACTGTGCTCATCAGCGGATCCATTACTATTTTGCATAAGGTTTATAGAAATTTATGATAAGAATGTGGCGCTCACACTAGGAACTTTGTCAGCTGTGCACACTTGGTCAAATGAAAGCTTCTTGCGGATCTCCCATGCAGAAAGTGTTGGACTGGTACGCTTGTACTGCGCTATAGAAGAGATAACGTCAGGTGTGAGGAGCCGTGGTCTGCTGCCTCCAGTGGCTTTGGGGACCCAGAGGCCAGTGCATCGATACCAGCGTAAGATCTTACTGACGCATCCACTTGACACCTGCAAATTACATTGCTGTTTTAACATTTGTTGAATAAACACCTACAGGCTTTCATTTTCGGAGGATCCATGTACTACACACTTTTACATTTTTTTAACTCTCTTGCAACAGCCAAGAACTGCATGAAGTGGTTACTAATTAGTGATTATCTCATGCACTTAGATGAAATGTGCAGATGTTTCCACCAGTGACTACACACCACAAACCCACAGCTGGTGTTAATGTGCACTGTAGGAGGTTTATTCAACACCACTATTTTAATGCATCACTAGGCTTTTCGCTTTGGGGAATAATTAACACATTTGATCTGTGAGTGGTCCTAGTACCTTGAGAATCCTTGAGATGTCACATGGACGCACACCCTCTGATGCCAGCTCTATCATTAGCTTCCTTTTGTGTGCAGGCAGAGGACGACCATTCAGAAACCTTCCTCCAAGCTGATTCAAGCTGCCTTCCTCTGGGGGGAAGTCAACTATGGTGTTCATATAGGA
>NC_030434.2:1569644-1649644 GCF_001660625.3 Ictalurus punctatus | reverse complement strand
AAAACTCTCCATGTTTGACACTTAACTGGCCTCCTGTGTGTCTGTGCTCAGCTAATCACTATCTAAGCTCACTACAGCTGTTAAAGGGGTCAATTGTCTCCTCCATCCACGTTGTGAAAACCCTTCTGAGCCCACCGGTGGATAGCAGTGATTACCAATTGGACATAAAGAGGTAAAATAAATCATGAAGGGGTCAAATAGAATGCTAAAAGCACTTGGCAACAAACCCTAGTGAGTGCACCATTCTGGCACCTCCTGACCCCCTCCTACCCTTTGTGCTGGATACAGATGCAAGCAGAGAGGGGGTATGTGCAGTCTTGTCCCAAGTGTGGCCAGAGGGAGTGAAAGCTTATTTCAGCAAAAGGCTAAGCAAGGCTGAATGGAGGTACTGTGTTACTCGGTGAGAGTTGTTGGCTGCAATCTCTGCCATCCAGCATTTCAAATACTACCTGTGCGGCCAGCATTTCACCATATGCTCTGACCATGCTCATTGCAGTGGCTGATGACATTCTAGGAACGAGAGGGCCAGGTGGCTCGTTGGCTCGAGGAACTGAAGAGTTCATGGTGGCACACCGCACAGGGGAACGACATGGTAATGCAGATGCCCTGTCTTGTCGCCCATGCAGTGAGCAGGAACTGAGCCGGAGCGGGGTTGAGCTATGGCCCTAAGCCAATGTGCAGAGAGCTACAGGAGGTGGAGGTCACTGAGTGGGCAGAGAAACAGAGACAGGACCCAGACTTGCAGCCTGCGGTGCTCTGGGTGGATGTACAGTGGGTGGAAATAACAGGCCTTTCACCATTCCCCAAAGGACTGTAGGCCAAATTCAAGAGTCTGCAGTTGCTAGAAGGGGTCCACCAGAGAGCATGCGTGGAGCCCGCCACAGGGGAGAGGAGATGGCAAGTCGTGATCCCGGCGATATGCAGGATGTGATACTGAAGGCTTTGTATGGCTCTGTAGGCTCCGGTATTTTGGGGGGTGACAGTGACACTTCAGCGTCTGGAGACAACTGAGGTGTGATGTGGAGGACTTCCACAGGTGTTGTCATCTTTTTACAGCACACAAATGGCTTCAAGGGCAGTCTAAAGTAGAACGTATGCTTCACTTTTTACATCTACGCTAGGAACTGTTTTGCTTCTCTCCAAAACATGGAAATTTACATGCAGTGGACATACTACTGTCCACTATCCCGGATGATGGAACTCCTCGTGATTCTCGGTGACTTCAACATTCACCTAGACAAGGCATATGCAGCTGACTTTCTTGCTCCTTCCCACATTTGACCTTAAGCAGTTCACCACACCAGCAACTCACAAAGCCGGCAAACAGCTCGACCTAATCCTCACACGTAACTGCACCACATACAATCTTCTCATTACTCCTCTCCACACCTCTGACCATTTCTTTATCCAATTTTCTATTTCTGTTCCCTCACTGTCTCCACCATCTACCTCATGTCATCGCACTCTTCGCTCCTTTCCCCCCCTCACACTTCTCCATTGTTACAACCTCACCTCCCTCTGATAGCCACCTCTCCTCACTGGACTTAAACACTGCAACTGACATGCTATGTTCCACTCTAACTTCCAATGTTACAATGTTCCAATATGTTCCAATCTATCTTCTCTTGACAGCATCAGCCCCCTAATCTCCAGATCCACTCGCACATCACCCCCTAGCCCTTGGGTCTCAGAAGCGCCGCTTAACAATCGGGCCAAACTAAGAGCAGCTGAAAGAAAATGGTGTAAATCTAACGATCCGACTGACCTAACCAATTACCAAACACTTCTCTCCTCTTTTTCCCATAGCATCTCCACTGATAAAGCCACATACTACCAAGAGAAGATTGTCAGCTCTCTGAACACCCGTACTCGCTTCAAAACCTTTTCTTCTCTTCTCTGTCCCCCTCCTCCCCCTACCTCTCTCAGTGATGACTTTGTCACTTTCTTTTCTAACAAGGTTACATCAATCAGGAACCAGTTCTCAACCCCAGACATGCATAGACCGGCTCCTCCTCCATGTAACTCCCAACTGGCCTCCTTCTCTCCTCTCTCAGTGACTGATGTCTCAAAACTTCTCCTCTCTAGCCGTCCCACAACCTGTCCTCCTGACCCTATCCCTTCTCACCTTCTTCAGTACATCTCTCCCACACTATTACCTGCACTCACACACATCTTTAACACATCCCTCTCTACTGGCACATACCCTACCTCATTTAAGCAGGCCCGGTTTACCCCACTGCTTAAAAAACCGTCACTCAACCCTGCTGTGGTTGACAACTACAGACCTGTTTCCCTACTCCCTTTTCTTTCCAAAATCCTCAAAAGAGTTGTTTTTAATCAATTCTCCATTTTTCTCACACAGAACAACCTCCTGGACACCAAGCAGTCTGGCTTCAAAAGCAATAACTCCACGGAGACTGCTCTGCTTTCCGTCACTGAAGCCTTACGACTAGCAAGAGCAACCTGTAGATCATCTGTCCTCATCCTACTCGACCTCTCTGCTGCTTTCGACACTGTGAACCATCAGATCTTCCTGTCAACTCTCTCCAGCCTAGGCATCACCGGAACGGCTCTGCGCTGGATTGAATCCTATCTCTCAGAAAGATCCCTCAAGGTATTGTGGAGGGGAGGGGCTTCTGAAACTCAGCAACTCACAACTGGGGTTCCTCAGGGGTCAATTCTGGGTCTACTGCTCTTTTCTATCTACACTACATCTCTGGGTCAGGAGATTGAGTCTCATGGCTTCTCATACCATTTCTATGCTGATGACATCCAGCTCTATTTGTCCTCCCAGCCTGATGATCCATCTGTCTCTGCACAAATATCTGCTTCCGGTCTGACATCTCAAACTGGATGAGGGAACACCACCTTAAGCTCAACCTGGCAAAATCTGAGCTTCTCGTCATCCCAGCCTGTCCCTCAATCAACCACAACTTCACTGTACAGCTCGGCTCAACCACACTCAAGCCAACCAGGAAGGCCAGGAACCTTGGGGTGATTCTTGATGACAGCTTGACCTTTACAGACCGCAACTCAACAACCGCACTGTCCTGCATGTTCATCCTGTATAACATCAAGAAAATCAGATCCTACCTCACCGAACAGGCTACATAGCTACTAATCCAGGCTCTTGCCATATCAAAACTGGACTAGTGCAATACACTACTCTCAGGCCTCCAGTAAAAAAAAGGGGGCACCTGGGGAATGACCAAAGGCCAGTTCTGCGGGGGTTCTGATTTCCCTTCCAATCATGAGCAGGGCATGTTTAATAGGTTTAGAGACTCTCAGAGTATCCATAGTGACCAGGGGGGAATCAATAAGACCTGCACCACCCCACTCCATCCCCAAAGTGATGGGCTAGTGGAGCAATTTAATAAGACACTAGCTGAGCAGTTACCCATCTTGACATCCACTCATCAGCATGACTGGGACTCCCATCTTCCATTAGTCTTAATGGCATGTCACTTCACAATTCAGGACTCCACCTCATGCACACCAGCCCTGCTCATGATTGGAAGGGAAATCAGAACCCTCTCAGAACTGGCCTTTGGTCAGTCCCCAGGTGCCCCCTTGGTTCCTGGAGGGCCCAAATATGCTATACAGCTCCAGGACCATATGGACTCAGCTCATGCATATGCCAGGGGGAAGTTGATGGGTGCAGGGTTGCGACTAGAGCTGCAAAAACTAATCGATAAAATCGATAATAATCGAAATAGAATAATTAAAATTCGTTGTCAACAAATCTGTACAACAAATCTGTACTAATGTACTTGTTTGTTTGTATGGATGGGACAAGATGGCGGCGCACACAGTTGCTGCGGCTCACGGCTCTCCTTTCCAGTGCTCTCTTAATTTCATTGTACATATGTATAGTGACAATAAAAGGCATTCATTCATTCGGGACAACCTACCTTTGTGAACAAGTTTTCTCAGTAATGAACATCAATAAAATGTTCGTTAAAAGGCTCACACACAAGCACTTAAATGACATTCTGAGACTGGCTGCTACTCAGGACATGACGCCTGATATTGATGCACTTGTGCAGACCAAAAGTTTCAGGAGCAAAAACAAAGTAGTCTAGACATAACTAACTCCTTTCAAATTCTGCTTCAGACAATGACTGCACTTAATGTACAGTTCAGTACAGAATACAGTTCTGTGAAAGTGAATCCTTCCTGTAGTAACAGTTAAAAAATTTACAATTTAATGTTAGTCAACAGCTTCACTACAAAAGAGTTTGGTTTGGTAGAATACTATTGTTCATGCAATGCCATAAATTTTAAAGTGCAATACTATATTTTTCGGTTCCAAATACCTGTGACTCTAAGTTTTTTGCATTTGTACAAACACTGTGACCAGTTGTAATGCACATATGTAAATGATAATCAGAAGCAAATTGCCCGTTTGTCTTAAGAAATCTGAGGTTGTTCATGATATATTTTGTAAAAGGATATTTCATTAAATATGAAGATTTCCTTAATGTACTTGTACTTCTTTGCACAAAAACAAAGGGAAAAACATGGACTTATTGTTATTTAAAGGTAATTATGCTATGACTTTACTGGCCCAGCCCACTTGACATCTAATTAGGCTGTATGTGGCCCCTGAACTAAAATGAGTTTGACACCCCTGGTCTAGTGTGTGGATTTTAGAAAGGTAATCTCATCTCAAATATTTCACTAGCGTTTTTTTTTTTTTTTTTTAATCTAACCGTAACTATAAGCTGCTTCTAGGCGATGGCGCATGATGTCATACACCCGTTAGCATTAGCAGACACCTAGATTCACGGTCAATGACTTACTTTCTGTCAGCATTAACTTTTATTCCCAACATGACCTCAGTCTCCACCAGACGGAGGTGAAATCATCACATATGCTGCATGTGCACGCTTGCTTAGTGTAAATTCTGTTGTTTATTATAACGGAAGTGAGGTATTAGTAACGAGGCCGCATTGCTGGTCATGCGCAGCGTAGACGCAGATCTGTAATGTCTAATTAAAACACTATGATCAAAAGTAAACAAGTAAAATAATATGTCTAAAGGCAGTGAGTAACAAATCACAAGGTGCAGTGAATGGGAGTTTTTATTATTAATTTAGGACTGTATATTAATTCTGTGCTTTTTGTGCATCCATAAAAAATAACGCATAAATAGTTATATACAATATAAACTAAAATAAATGAATAAAATAAACTTAAAGTGAGTACACCCCTAAGTGAAAATGTCCAAATTGGGCCCAAAGTGCCAATATTTTGTGTGGCCACCATTATTTTCCAGCACTGCCTTAACCCTCTTGGGCATGGAGTTCACCAGAGCTTCACAGGTTGCCACTGGAGTCCTCTTCCACTCCTCCATGATGATATCACGGAGCTGGTGGATGTTAGAGACCTTGTGCTCCTCCACCTTCCGTTTAAGGATGCCCCACAGATGCTTAATAGGGTTTAGGTCTAGAGACATGCTCGGCCAGTCCATCACCTTCACCCTCAGCTTCTTTAGCAAGGCAGTGGTCGTCTTGGAGGTGTGTTTGGGGTCGTTATCATGTGGGAATACTGCCCTGTAGCCCAGTCTCCGAAGGTCATGCTCTGCTTCAGTATGTCACAGTACATGTTGGCATTCATGGTTCCCTCAATGAACTGTAGCTCCCCAGTGCCAGCAACACTCATGCAGCCCCAGACCATGACACTCCCACCACCATGCTCGACTGTAGGCAAGACACACTTGTCTTTGTACTCCTCACCTGGTTGCCGCCACACACGCTTGACACCATCTGAACCAAATAAGTTTATCTTGGTCTCATCAGACCACAGGACATGGTTCAGTAATCCATGTCCTTAGTCTGCTTGTCTTCAGCAAACTGTTTGCGGGCTTTCTTGTGCATCATCTTATCTTTAGAAGAGACTTCCTTCTGGGACGACAGCCATGCAGACCAATTTGATGCAGTGTGCAGCGTATGGTCTGAGCACTGACAGGCTGACCCCCCACCCCTTCAACCTCTGCAGCAATGCTGGCAGCACTCATACGTCTATTTCCCAAAGACAACCTCTGGATATGACGCTGAGCACGTGCACTCGACTTCTTTGGTCGACCATGGCGAGGCCTGTTCTGAGTGGAACCTGTCCTGTTAAACCGCTGTATGGTCTTGGCCACCGTGCTGCAGCTCAGTGTCAGGGTCTTGGCAATCTTCTTATAGCCTAGCCTATTTATGCATTATTTTTTATGGATGCACAAAAAGCACCAAATCAAACTACAGTCCTAAATTAATAATATATATTCTGGTGTGTGTGTGTGTGTGTGTGTGTGTGTGTGTGTGTGTGTGTGTGTGTGTATTGGGTTCTTTTCTGTTTTGGGCAAACAGTTGTATAAAGTTTTAGTCTGACATTTATATTTGTAACACTTGGTTTGTGGATTTTATTTTAAACAAACAAACAAAAAAGTGTACTGAAATTTTGCCCTGCCCCATCCGATTAATTGGGGGACAAAAAATAATCATCCAACTAATTGATTTTGCAGACATAGTTGAGACAGAAAAGGGCTTATGACCTGCATGCTCGAGGATGCCACTTCACTGTTTGGGAGGTAGTTTGGGTTTACAGTCCAGTTAAGAAGAGAGGAAGGTGTCCAAAAATGGTGGCGCGTTCAATACTTATTTCCCCCACTGTATAAGGTTTCATGTTATTCAGCTGATGTTGGGGAACTGCCTCGTGCCCTGGAAGTTATTTGGGTTCACAGACATGCAGGCTCCTCCAATCCAACAGCTGTGTGATGGTTCTCTAAAAACAAAGATTTAATGTATAAGGTGATCATGTAGAAGTTTGAATAGTTACTTCTAAAAATCCATGTATGAAATGACCAGAGGTAATGTATTTAATTATCTGACCCACTGCTGACACATGGTGAATTATAGTAGTCAACATACATTTAGTAATTCATCACAGTTTTAAAATGTCTTAACTCAGATAAAACCTGCATTTAGTGACAGACCACTGCATTGTTCTGAATTAGACAGGGGGGCTGAGGGATGTGCTGTCCCGAGGGGAGCATGTATGGCCAGTGCTATACATCAGCTGGAAATACTTATACTATGCTATACATATACATATAGATGCTATACATCTCACTGCAGGAGCAATTATTTATTTATTGTTCTTTTAATGCCATGCCAGCATCAGTGGCTATTTTCATGCCAAGATCAAAGCAGATCAAAGATCAAAGCAGGACATTACAATAATTCTTACAGCATTACAAGAATAAAATCTTACAGCATTTCAGTAGTGTCAACAACAGCAGCTATATGAGGTCCTTCACTTTAATATTCAAAATGAACTCCAGGATTTTTCCTGGTGAGACATTTTGGAAAACTTCTAAATGTGTTTTCTGAGTAAAAGCTTTGTCTAGTATTCTTAAGAGCAGGACAGTCCATTAGTATATGTTTAACAGTCATTCTTTTTGACAGGAATCACATGTTGGAGGTTCTTCAGTATGTGTAAGTCTTGAGCATCCAATATGGCATCTTGCATATATGGTCTGATCATTCAAAGGGGAAATTAAGGAATTGTCTTTAATTTATAACAGGGCTGATTTCGTGTAGTTTGTTATGAATGCACAAGTCCCATTCCATTTGCCACTTTTTTGAGATGTGCAAGTTTTATTATTCCTTTAAGATCTGATAGAGGGATTCGACTGTAATTCTCAATTTGAGGGCTCCCTTAGCAATGTCTGCTTGTTCACTGCCAGAGAGCCTCATCCAGCAAAAAAAGGATGTTGAAATTTTGTCTCTGTAAAGAATCCACTTTAGCTAGGATGCTGGCAAGTATGTTCAGTCTATAAGGATTTGAGTGTTGGAGGGAAGATTTTGAGTCTGTACAAATTAAAATCTGCCGTTTTTGTGTGCTCTCTGGACAGGGACTCTCTATGGACTCTAGGGACAGGAGCAAAGCATAGGCCTCAGCTGTGAAAATTGAGCTTTGTCCAGGAATTTGAATACCGTGTCACTGTTGTCCAAACGCTACTGCTGCAGACACACTATTGTCCCTCCTAGATCTGTCTGTATGTAGGGTTTATGAAGTGGGAGACAGCATCTTATGTATAAGAACTGTTGTTTATATTCATTTGGGTGGGTCACTGTCTTCTTTTGTTGGGTCAGATTCATTATAATGTTTGGTTCCTTGATATTCCAACTTGGTACAGGGTATGTATGTGTCTGTGCTAGGATGGCCAAGTTAATATCCCTGTTCTCTAGATGGGGTTTTATGCGAATCCCGAAAGGAGTAATGTATGTAGATCTGGCTTCATACAGTCGTAGATTTTGAGGGTGGAAAATTGGAGAATGAGCTGGATAATTTTGGTCTGTCTTTAGCTTGACTGCATAGTGTAGGTCCAGTTTCAGTAGCGCACAGCATGTGTATGGACATGGGTGTGTGAATTTTGGACGTTTACAATATTTTTTGTTAGTTTACTAGGATGCCATAGAGAAATGCATGGAGATGAAAAATCACCAAAATAAATATAACTCTGCTCTCTCTAATGTCTGTCTCCCAAGACCTCAATCTCCTCACGCCAAACAGGGTGCAAGTGGCTCTGATGTCTCAATTGATTTTCAAAGATATTTTATGTATTTTGCACTGTGAACATGGCCTTTTTAAGGAGGTTTGTGGGTGTCACCAAATGCAAGTCAGCGGTGGTGTCCACGCGTCTGGTAATTTAAGTGCGTCTGCCATTCATCAACATATGCAAGAAAATCAGCGTGTATGAAACTTTTGTAAATCCGGCATAAATATTTTGCTTGGTTAGGCTTATAGAAACATTTACACGCAACTTTAAAGATTGATAGATGAGGCTCATTATTTCTAAAGGAAATGCTTAATTCAAAAATTTTCTTACTAACCTGCTTTTTCGTACTATGTTTGCTCCAGCAGCTGCACTGAGCCTCCCATTGTGTGTAGTTGGTTCATCAGGAATGATTTTTCTTTCTCTAGCTGAGCAATAGATTCCATTGACTGCTCATATTTCTTCTCTGCTTCAGCCAGAGTGACCTGAAATATCAACAACCAAAAGACTGTCAGCTTTATTTACTTCTATATACACATTCAGAAACATCTGAGGTCTCAACTCATCACTGAAATGGTTTGTGGACTAAGGACAAAATGTTCCCAAAAAGAAGAATTAGTATACACACACACACACACACACACACACACACACACACACACATACACACATACACACACACACACACACACACACATACACACACACACACACACAAACATATACAATCACACACATACACACACACACATACACACATAAAAAAATACAGTGTTCCACATGGTTACATGTATTAATGAGTTCTTTGAACTGTACCATCATTCACAGTTTAATACATGTTTATCTTTAATTCTCTGTTCTTTTTACCATCATCCTGCACTTTTTTCTTGTCAGTTGATGGGAATGTAGCTTTAGGGTACTTACTTAAAGCTATTCGCTTGGATTGTCTCACCTTATTGAGTTAAGCTTCAGGCAAATAAAGACATTTAGAAGTGGTATAGATGTAATGTATTAAGTTTTGCTACTATTTAGTGTTCTGGGTCACAATAGATTTTTGGTCCACATACACTTCACAGTAGCAGTCGAGGCCACAAGACCAAGCTTACCTTTTGTAACTCCTCATTATGATTTAACAACTTCTTCAACTCATCATTCTGTGACAGCAGCATACGGTAAATCTCCTGCTCTTGTTCACACTCCTAAAACACAGCCATAGAGCAGAAGAGGTTCAACCTTGAGTGTTTAATCTTCACTGCTACAATGAGCAACTAACATTCAATAAAAAAAATATCAAGTTAAATTAAAAACACAATTTTTTATCTTGTTCAAGTACATACAGCCTGTGGTGTATGTACCATCATGCAGCATGAACATCATAGGTCCTCACATTATTTCTAAAGGAAATGTTTAGAACTTTTTTTTACTTACCACTGTTATCATGTCACACTTCCTGTATGTCTGAGAGAGCTCGACCTTGAGCTGCTGCACTGAGCCTTGCAGCGTGTTCACCTGGTACATCAGGTCAGAGTTCTTATTCTCTAGCTGAGCATTACACTCCATCGCCTGCTTGTATTTCTCCACAGCTTCAGCCAGAGAGACCTGGAAATTCATCAACCAAAGCTTCTTAGCTTTATTTACACCTACCCACATGTTCAGACACTTTTGATGACTTGATTCATCACTTGTCAGAACAGCTTAAACTGTTTTGTGGACAAAGGACAAAACATACACATGAAACAGACAAAGGACGAAACATAGATGACAGAAACTTACCTTCATTTGATTACACTCTGACCTCAGGATATTGTGAGCGTTCCTCTCTCGCTCACGCTCCTACAACACAGAGATGCAGCAGCAGAGGTTTAAACTTTGGGCTGCTTCACATTAATGAAAAAGGAGGAACTTCAATATAGAGTGAATTTTGGTCAAGTAGAAATTGAGGACTTGGAATCACATGAACGTAAGTGTTTATTTGTTATGCATCTTAAATAAAAGTTGCCATAGCAGTAGTATTGGATTCATGGGTTATTAATAGTAAAAGCTTACCATTAGAGACTCATCATGCCATTTTAACTCCTCTTCGTACTGTGACTTTAGGATGTTGTAAGCCTCCTTCATTCGCTCATGATCCTAAACAACAGGCGTCGAAAAAAATTCATACACATCTAGCCTTTTTTCCCCAAATTGAAAATGTGTATTAAACAATACACTTCATTCAAATAGCATAGTTCTCTGTTTTTTTTTTTTTTTTTTTTAAACTTTGCATGGAAATTTAATATAAAATAATAATAATAATAATATTAATAACAACAACTCATCATGAAGCAGAATATCATGAGTCCTCACATTATTTTTAAAGTAACCGCTCAATGCAGTGATTTTCACACTAACCTGCTTTATTGCACCACAAGTCATGTCTGCATCATATAGCATTTCCTCCAGTTTCCCCACTTTGCGTCCCAGTTTGTGTACACGGTACATCAGTTCCGACTTCTCTTTCTCCAGCTGAGCGTTGAACTCAAACACCTGCTCACATTTCCTCTCAGCTACAGCCAGAGAAACCTTAAAGTTCAACAATGAAAGAATGTTGGCTTTATTTACTTCTGCATACACATTCAGACACTTCTGAGAACTCGACTCAGCAGAACAGATTAAATGTTTTGTGGAGAATGAAAAAAAAGTGTCCCCCAAAATAATGAACACACAGACACTTCACAGTAGCAGTTGTGGTTATATGAGAAGAAGGCCGGACCTTTAGTGACTCTTTGGTGTGTGTTAAAATCATCTCATGTTGTGACTTCAGGACACTGTGGGCTTCCTGCTGTCCCTCACACTCCTAAAACACAGCCAAAACACACGGCATGTTTACAGATGTGGCCATTAAAAATGCACGTCAAAGATAACGGAAACCTACAATTTCATGTGGTATCACACACAGGAAATACATGAACAGTAGGGGGCAGTCATGTTTCATTTGAATAAACAAGGCTTGCTAGTAGATACAGTAGTTCTGCCTGGACATTTACTGTATCTACATTGTTTTACCAACCAAACTGTGCTGTTTATTGTACTGAAGCCCGTGATCTGCTTGTGCTTGGTCAACGTATCTGTGAACCTCTCTCAGAACCGTTTTGCAACAAGCAGCAGAGCACATTAAAGGTTGTCGAGCCTGAAAAAATGGAGTGTGTGTTGTCGGTTAGATTTAAGAAATCAAATCGTATGATACTGTAGCAGATTCAGTGTTATTGTCAAATATCAAACTGTTACTTGAAGAACAGTAATCATATTGTATCATATGAAAGCCTGAGGTTTAGACCCCTGAACACATCACATAATGCCATTAGCAGAACTTGGAAAAAATATTATCTGAAATATTATCTGAATGAAGAATCTCATTTTAATAATCTATTAAATAGAAGAATAATCAACATGCAAACTTTGGATTGGATTACATGTAAAGTTCATGTAAATAAAAAACTATCCAGTTTAAAATACAAATAAACGGTTCACTGGGAGTCTAAAATCGAACGAATTCAGTCAGACTGGTGAAAATCTTGGCATGTGAACATAGCAAATGAAACATAAGTGTCTCTCTCGCAGTAATTTCAGCACAGCACAGTTCCTTTTTAGTGTTACAGTACACTATATTCATTATAATTATTATTTTTATCTCTCGAACAACATCCTTGTTCATCCTGATTATTTGTCAGTTTACAGCAGTGGTGACGGTGCCAGTGCAACTCAGGCAAGCCAAAATCGTATCACTCGTCAGTACAGTTTATAAAGTTTTTTGGACAAAGAACAAAATGTCCCCAAAATGCGACAAAAAAGAATGAACACAGACACACACACACACACACACTTAGAAAAACTTACCTTCATATTATTACACTGCGACGTCAGGACACTGTGAGCCTCCTCTTCCCGCTTACACTCCTAAAACACAACCATGTAGAAAATAAAAAGATTCAGACAATGTCCACTCCTCCAGTGGGCCACTTCCATATCTTCACTGGTTAAAAATACTGTATGTATTAAACAGATTTTGTGTAGGACTGTAAGATTTGGAGATGAATTTTCTTATTTTTCTAAGTCACCTTTGCTGCTTGAGCCCTAATAAAAACAGGGAGTCTTAGCTATGGCCATGATAATCTGGCTTGGAGAGCACGTTATTGCACAGCCTGCTACACAACGCCAGCGAAATTTTATTTCAATCATCTCAACGTGACAACTAATAATCTTAAAAGACTGCTAAAATCACACAGTGTAAAATCAGTTTAACGTCAACATCTGTTTGTTTGTGCTGCAAGAAGCACACACTTGTTTCGACACCTGTTGTTGCAGGATTGATTTAAAATACAGTTCCCGACTACAACAAGATAAATGTGTACATTTACCAGTGGTGTAACCAAGAATGAACTCACCTACAGTGTACAGTCAATTCATCCTGCTGGTTTATATGGGAAGACAAGCTTACCTTCAGTATCTCCTCATTGTTTTTAAACATTACTTCATCTTATTATTCATCATATTGCTTGTTACTCATATTATTAAAAAAAAAAAAGTACTGTGAGGCTTTTCTTTCTCACCTTGTTTTTTCTCTCGCACTCTCTGTGTGCCTCACAGAGCAGTTCCTCCAGCTCCCTCAATCTGTCCTCCAGGTTGGACCTCTTGCTGTCTACCGGAGCACTGGACACCTCCACCTTCTGATTCTTCTCCTCAGCCTCACTCAGAGACTCCTGAAAGCACACCATCCAAATGTTGTTGGCTTTGTTTACTTTATTTACTTTGTCAGTTTACATAAGCGGCGACGGTGCCAGTGCATCTCAGCCAAGCCAAAATCGTATCACTCGTCAGTACAATTTATAAAGTTCTACAGCACCTGGATGTCCATCATGTGTATGTGCAGGTCGAGTGTTTATATCAACAAAGTGACCTGTGACCTGAGTGACGGGTGTCTTTTGCCCCGGTACTAAAGGCATGTTCACCCCAGAAACGACCTCTTGTTATCTTCTCTTGTTGGTAAGCAGGTTTCAGGAGTGCAGGCACTGCTGGTAGTTTTGTAACCCGAAGTAGGGTTGGAGGTACGAACTTCCGTCCTCCAAAGACTGCGGTTAGCCTTTTTTGTGATTATTTAACTTCAGATAGTACACGATCCAGCAAGAGGTAAGTGACTCAACTATCAAAGCTGTGTAGGAGTGGGCACGCTCTAATTCGGCAATCGGCAGTTTACAGTCCGTGATAAGTTTGGTGTTTCTCACCTTAACGCTGATACAAAGCTAAAATATTTGAGGTCGGGTTGGAATACCATCCCACAATTTTCTGTTTATATGTATCGTGGAGTTATTCTCCACAATTTTTGGTTGTTTCATTTTTTGAAAGCGCGCTGTCGGTAAGCAATGCACCTCGATTGGGCTTCAATTAATTGTTTTTCATCCCCATGATTTAGTTAGAATTTATTTAATTATTGGCTATAGTGTGAGTGTGGTCGCTCTTAACTGCACCATATTGCATCGCAGTGCATAGTTATCATAGAGGGATCATTCCCCAATATTGTTAGTGTTTAATTCTCATAATTGACTCGTTGTGGTAGGAAAGGCTACACAACGCCCCTGATTGGGGTTGATTGAAACAGGTGATTGTTTTTTGTCCCCATGATGAGCAACTACCATTCAATAAAAAAAAAAAAAAAAAATCAAGTTAAATTAAAAACACAATTTTTTATCTTGTTCAAGTACATACAGCCTGTGGTGTAACTCATCATGCAGCATGAACATCACAGGTCCTCACATTATTTCTAAAGGAAATGTTTAGGACTTTTTTTTACTTACCACTGTTATCATGTCACACTTCCTGTATGTCTGAGAGAGCTCGACCTTGAGCTGCTGCACTGAGCCTTGCAGCGTGTTCACCTGGTACATCAGGTCAGAGTTCTTATTCTCTAGCTGAGCATTACACTCCATCGCCTGCTTGTATTTCTCCACAGCTTCAGCCAGAGAGACCTGGAAATTCATCAACCAAAGCTTCTTAGCTTTATTTACACCTACCCACATGTTCAGACACTTTTGATGACTTGATTCATCACTTGTCAGAACAGCTTAAACTGTTTTGTGGACAAAGGACAAAACATACACATGAAACAGACAAAGGACGAAACATAGATGACAGAAACTTACCTTCATTTGATTACACTCTGACCTCAGGATATTGTGAGCGTTCCTCTCTCGCTCACGCTCCTACAACACAGAGATGCAGCAGCAGAGGTTTAAACTTTGGGCTGCTTCACATTAATGAAAAAGGAGGAACTTCAATGTAGAGTGAATTTTGGTCAAGTAGAAATTGAGGACTTGGAATCACATGAACGTAAGTGTTTATTTGTTATGCATCTTAAATAAAAGTTGTCATAGCAGTAGTATTGGATTCATGGGTTATTAATAGTAAAAGCTTACCATTAGAGACTCATCATGCCATTTTAACTCCTCTTCGTACTGTGACTTTAGGATGTTGTAAGCCTCCTTCATTCGCTCATGATCCTAAACAACAGGCGTCGAAAAAATTCATACACATCTAGCCTTTTTTCCCCAAATTGAAAATGTGTATTAAACAATACACTTCATTCAAATAGCATAGTTCTCTGCTTTTTAAAAATTTTTTTTTAAAACTTTGTATAGAAATTTAATATAAAATAATAATAATAATAATATTAATAACAACAACTCATCATGAAGCAGAATATCATGAGTCCTCACATTATTTTTAAAGTAACCGCTCAATGCAGTGATTTTCGCACTAACCTGCTTTATTGCACCACAAGTCATGTCTGCATCATATAGCATTTCCTCCAGTTTCCCCACTTTGCGTCCCAGTTTGTGTACACGGTACATCAGTTCCGACTTCTCTTTCTCCAGCTGAGCGTTGAACTCAAACACCTGCTCACATTTCCTCTCAGCTACAGCCAGAGAAACCTTAAAGTTCAACAATGAAAGAATGTTGGCTTTATTTACTTCTGCATACACATTCAGACACTTCTGAGAACTCGACTCAGCAGAACAGATTAAATGTTTTGTGGAGAATGAAAAAAAAGTGTCCCCCAAAATAATGAACACACAGACACTTCACAGTAGCAGTTGTGGTTATATGAGAAGAAAGACGGACCTTTAGTGACTCTTTGGTGTGTGTTAAAATCATCTCATGTTGTGACTTCAGGACACTGTGGGCTTCCTGCTGTCCCTCACACTCCTAAAACACAGCCAAAACACACGGCATGTTTACAGATGTGGCCATTAAAAATGCACGTCAAAGATAACGGGATCCTACCATTTCATGTGGTATCACGCACAGGAAATACATGAACAGTAGGGGGCAGTCATGTTTCATTTGAATAAACAAGGCTTGCTAGTAGATACAGTAGTTCTGCCTGGACACTTACTGTATATACATTATTTTACCAACCAAACTGTGCTGTTTATTGTACTGAAGCCCGTGATCTGCTTGTGCTTGGTCAACGTATCTGTGAACCTCTCTCAGAACTGTTTTGCAACAAGCAGCAGAGCACATTAAAGGTTGTCGAGCCTGAAAAAATGGAGTGTGTGTGGTCGGTTAGATTTAAGAAATCAAATCGTATGATACTGTAGCACAGGGGTGTCAATCACATTTTAGGTCGCGGGCCGAACAGGATAAACATTTATTGAACAGACTAAAACTTAACGTTTTTTTGAACATAAATATGAATCGAAACAGACAGGATACAATATTATTCCAAAATAAATAAACTTTAAATAACTTAAAAAATACTGCTCTCCATAAAAATATCTACTGTCAAAATTATACAAATTCAAAATATGAACATGCTGCAAAAAACCCTGAAAATATAAATAAAAATTGTGCTTTTAAGTAAAAGTTAAAATAATAACAAATCAAAACATTTCATTTTCTTTGCACTTATGCCATTTTGTCAGAGCTGGATGCTTGGCATCTTTTCTTGGCAACAAGTTCGTTTATGTTTGGGGTAAGGTTCTGTGTTGTGGAGATTCACAGCATGGACTGCAGGTGTTCATCAGTGAAACGACTCCTGTGTGATGTTTTGTTAGTCTTCATCACAGAGAACAGCTTCTCACACAGATATGTGCTACCAAACATGCACAAGGTTCGAGCCGCATGTAGACGGAGCTGGGGCATTGCATCAGGAATGAAGCGAGTGAGCTGTGCGGGCACCACAGTGTCGTACTCTGTCTTTAGTGTCCCATTACACTGCAGCTCTACCAGTTCCATCTAAATCTGTACAGGTGCAGTTTCCACGTCAACGGCAAATGGGTTGTGAAGCAGCTCGAAATTACTTTTCTGTGCTTCAAAGTCACCAAAGCGTCGTGCGAACTCAGTGCGAAGTGCGCTCAGCTTATCAGCAAAGTGTGCATTTGGGAACACCGTGGTGCTGACTTGGTTCAACATTACTTGGCAACAGGGAAAGTGAGACAAATTGCATTGGCGCATTTGTGTCTCCCATAAGCGCAGCTTCACTTGAAATGCCTTCACTGCATCATACATATCAGTGATCATGCGGTCCCGTCCCTGGAGCTGAAGGTTTAAGACGCTGAGATGACTAGTTATGTCAGCCAGAAACGCGAACTCACATTTCCACTTTTCATCCCCCAGAAGTGTGGAGTCTTTTCCTTTACTGTCCAAGAACTGACAGATTTCCTTGCCCAACTCAAAAACTCTATTGAGAACTTTTCCCCGACTTAGCCACCACACCTCTGTGTGATAAGGCAAATCGCCAAACTCAGAATCTATTTCCCTCATAAAAGACTGAAATTGGCCGTGATTTAACCCTTTGGCTCTGATCAAGTTTACGGCTTGCATTACAGTGCTCATTACATGCTCCATTTTTAGGACTTTACCGCAAAGCGATTCCTGGTGTATGATACAATGATATGCTGTCAACTCACCAGTACAGTTCTCCTCCTGCATTTTTAACCGCATCCTTCCCACTAGTCCACTTTTTTCACCGCACATCGCTGGTGCTCCATCTGTTGTAAGTCCAACAAGTCTGTCCCAAGGCAGTTTCATATCGGTGACACTTTGACATATGTTTTCAAAAATGTCTTTTCCTGTCGTTGTCCCGTGCATTGATTTAATGTCCAATATTTCCTCTGTAACGCACAAACTGGAGTCCACTCCATGAATGAAGATGGCCAGCTGTGCAGTATCAGTCATGTCAGTACTTTCATCCACAACAAGGGAGTAAGCAACAAAGTCTTTGCCTCTTTCAATCAACTGTGTTTTCAAGTCAGTGGCCATCTCACAAACCCGATCAGCAACCGTATTTCTGCTAAGGCTTACATTTGCAAACACCTGCTTTTTGTCTGGACACAAGACGTCACGCACTTTCATCATGCAGCTCTTCAGAAACTCTCCCTCGGTACATGGCCGGGCTGATTTGGCTATCTCCTCTGCCACAATAAAACTTGCTTTCACAGCAGCTTCACTTTGTGATTTTTGCCTTGGTGGAAAACGTCTGCTGTGATGTCAAATTCTTCTTCAACTCTTCGACCTTCTGTAGCTTCTGCTCTGCATTCAGGTTTTTCAACTTGTCCTGATGTTTTGTCTCATAGTGCCGTTTTACATCATATTCCTTAATTACAGCCACATTAGCTCCACAAAGAAGACACACAAGTTTACCGGCAATGTCAGTAAACATGTACCCAGCCTCCCACCGGTTTTGAAAGGCTCTGTTTTCAGAATCAACTTTTCCCTTGGCCATTGTTAGGGGCTAGCTTAACTTGAAATTAGGGTTTTATACATCAACAGACGCTTGATCGATCTGGACAGTTATTTATTTAAATGAACTTTACATGTAATCCAATCCAAAGTTTGCATGTTGATTGTTCTTCTATTTAATAGATTATTAAAATGAGATTCTTCATTCAGATAATATTTCAGATAATATTTTTCCAAGTTCTGCTAATGGCATTATGTGATGTGTACAGGGGTCTAAACCCCAGGCTTTCATATGATACAATATGATTTCTGTTCTTCAAGCAACAATTTGATATTCAGTCAGACTGGTGAAAATCTTGGCATGTGAACATAGCAAATGAAACATAAGTGTCTCTCTCGCAGTAATTTCAGCACAGCACAGTTCCTTTTTAGTGTTACAGTACACTATATTCATTATAATTATTATTTTTATCTCTCGAACAACATCCTTGTTCATCCTGCTGTAATCCAGTGCAACTTAGCCAAGTCGAAATCGTATCACTCGTCAGTACAGTTTATAAAGTTTTGTGGACAAAGAACAAAACGTCCCCAAAATGTGACAAAAAAGAATGAACACACACACACACAAACACACACACAAACACACACACAAACACACACACAAACACACACACACACACACACATAGAAAATCTTACCTTCATATTATTACACTGCGACATCAGGACACTGTGAGCCTCCTCTTCCCGCTTACACTCCTAAAACACAACCAGAGGTTTAAACTTTGGGCTGCTTCACATTAATGAAAAAGGAGGAACTTCAATATAGAGTGAATTTTGGTCAAGTAGAAATTGAGGACTTGGAATCACATGAACGTAAGTGTTTATTTGTTATGCTTCTTAAATAAAAGTTGCCATAGCAGTAGTATTAGGTTATTAATAGTAAAAGCTTACCATTAGAGACTCATCATGCCATTTTAACTCCTCTTCATACTGTGACTTTAGGATGTTGTAAGCCTCCCTCATTCGCTCATGATCCTAAAACACAGACGTTGAAAAAATTCATACACATCTAGACGCTCCAGCCCATGAGGGAGGTGTCTGTCATTACCGTCTTGCGCTAAGGAGACACCCCTAGAGTGTGACCCAAGGCTAGAAACCGGGGACACTCAAATTCTCAGAGCATGCAGGCATCGCCGCGTGACACTGATTATTCTCAGAGGTTTCGTCCTTGGACAAAACCCCCAACTTCTCAGCCACCACTAAACGGTCTCCTGTGCAATAGACCCATAAGTGCCAATAGTCTCCCAAGATCCAGCTTTATCTTGCTCAGTGTTGATAGGATTGACCCTATGCATGTTGGCGATAAAAACACCCTCATCATAGTAGAATCTTTATAACCCCTAGAAAAGTTGTCTACTACACTGGGGAAAGCATACTTTTCTGAGGTTCAACCTGAACCCCAAGCTCTTCATGTGGGTGAGAACAACATCTCGATGTTGAACTGCCAGTTCCCTGGATCGTGCTAGAATTAACCAGTCGTCCAGGTAGTTTAGTACACGGATGCCCTGGAGTCACAACGGAGCCAGAGTGACATCCATGAATTTTGTGAAGGTGTGAGGGGATAAAGCTAGCGATATTTCTATATGGAAATATGCACCTTTTAGATCTATCGCCACAAACCAGTCCTCGAACTGAATCTGTGGAACGATAACTTTGGGCATCAGCATCTTGAACCTGTATGTCTGAAGAGTACAGTTCCGATGATGCAGGTCTAAAATTGGCCGCATACTCCTATTTTTTGGGGACCAGGAAATAACGGCTGTAAAAACCTCCATCCCTCATGGAACGGGGTACATGTTCTATGGCCCCTTTGTCCAAGAGGGATCTTACTTCCTGTGCTAATGTTGGGCTCTGCTCTGTGGTGACTACTGTGGTGAGCACACCTCTGAACCGGGGGGGGTCGAGCTATAAACTGGACCCGGTAACCCTTTTCTACGGTAGACAGAATCCATAGAGACACATTTGGCAGTAGTTTTCACACTGGAAATTCATTCCAGAAATTTCATTCCAGATGGACTTTAGTGATGTTAACTATTCCACATTCTATTGGAGGGAAAGCATAAAATTTTCGTTGCCCTGTGACAGCTCGCTGACCAGAGAACACTGAAAATTTGGGACCGCCTTGGCTAGGGGAGGCCTTACAGTAGCACTGGGGGCTAACTGCCCTAACAACCTCATGTCCCCTGATACGTCCCTCCACGGCCCCTCAGGACCGCTCTTCTTTGCCTGCTTGGCTTTTATGACCATTCTCAGATCAGGCCTAGTAGCAGGCCGCGACTGTGGCCGCCCGGTTCCGCTGGCTATCTCTCGAACAACATCCTTGTTCATCCTGCTTATTTGTCAGATTACAGCAGCGGTGACGGTGCCAGTGCAACTCACGGTGACGTGCAGCGGTGACGGTGCCAGGCAAGCCGACATCGTATCACTCGTATCACTCGTCAGTACAGTTTATAAAGTTTTGTGGACAAAGAAAACGTCCCCAAAATGTGACAAAAAAGAATGAACACACACAAACACAATTAGAAAAACTTACCTTCATATTATTACACTGTGACGTCAGGACACTGTAAGCCTCCTGTTCCCTCTTACACTCCTAAAACACAACCATGTAGAAAATAAAAAGATTCAGACAATGTCCACTCCTCCAGTGGGCCACTTCCATATCTTCACTGGTTAAAAATACTGTATGTATTAAACAGATTTTGTGCAGGACTGTAAAATTTGGAGATGAATTTTCTTATTTTTCTGTTACCTTTGCTGCTTGAGCCCTAATAAAAACAGTGAGTCTTAGCTATGGCCATGATAATCTGGCTTGGAGAGCACGTTATTGCACAGCCTGCTACACAACACCAGCGAAATTTTATTTCAATCATCTCAACGTGACAACTAATAATCTTAAAAGACTGCTAAAATCACACAGTGTAAAATCAGTTTAACGTCAACATCTGTTTGTTTGTGCTGCAAGAAGCACACACTTGTTTCGACACCTGTTGTTGCAGGATTGATTTAAAATACAGTTCCCGACTACAACAAGATAAATGTGTACATTTACCAGTGGTGTAGCCAAGAATGAACTCACCTACAGTGTACAGTCAATTCATCCTGCTGGTTTATATGGGAAGACAAGCTTACCTTCAGTATCTCCTCATTGTTTTTAAACATTACTTCATCTTATTATTCATCATATTGCTTGTTACTCATATTATTTAAAAAAAAGAGTACTGTTTAATGTGAGGCTTTTCTTTCTCACCTTGTTTTTTCTCTCACACTCTCTGTGTGCCTCACAGAGCAGTTCCTCCAGCTCCCTCAATCTGTCCTCCAGGTTGGACCTCTTGCTGTCTACCGGAGCACTGGACACCTCCACCTTCTGATTCTTCTCCTCAGCCTCACTCAGAGACTCCTGAAAGCACACCATCCAAATGTTGTTTGGCTTTATTTACTTAAGTAATGTTACGGAAACTAATTTTCTGCAGTGTTGTGAAAATATTAGTTTTTGGAGTGTTGTAGCCACTTTTCTGGAGTGCTGTAGACACATAAACATTTATAAACCCTAATCCAGGACAATGACTTACAGCTGAGCTACTGTATCTATCTAGCTAATACCTAGCTCCTGCTGGAGTCACCAAAGTGTCCATAGATTGTTTTACTCAGAGTGATGAGATATAGACGTGCAGATGGATGTGATTGTAGTTTGGTGATTACCTGAGGGACATCGCTGTCATTCTGTGTGACACTGACTCCATCCACATCAGACATCAAGCCTGGATCCAGCAAAGAAACATCTACTGCAGAGAGCTGGGTCTGTACTGGGTCTAAATACAAACCAGAACCAAAACATCACCCTGCAGTCAGCAGTCTCTATTTCACACACACACTCCTTACTTCTGCTACACTTTTCATTTCACACCATCACAAGTTTCTCGCTCTGATCCTGCTGGAGCTCTTTTTTTTTCTTTTTTTTTTACACAGAAAATCAAACTTTGGTGAAACGTACTCGGCTCATTAAGGACTGAAAAAACTCTTCTAAAGTCAAACATGGGTTATGTAAAAACGGAGAGAACTAAACTGGAGAGAGGGAGAGGGAGAGAGGGAGAGGGAGAGAGGGAGAGAGATATGGTTTACCCTCGGTGAGAGTTGTGTCTGCACACTCCGCTGTTCTCTCCCCATCGCCAAACTTCTTAAAATAATAATATATTCCTGCGACCGTGACTGCCGCATACAGCAGGGGGCGCAGTCGTCGACCTGCTGTCGGAGAGCGAGCTAATATCATTAAACGCTGCATTGTAGCACTGAACTCTGTTAATCAGCCTGTCAATTAGAAAGTTCAGGTCAACACTTTCACTGTCACTCAACTCTGTGAATCTATTTCGGATCTTCACCTTTATTTATTTATTTATTTATAGCGGCTTCTTATGTTACCATGGTGACAGCGTCACTCACTCAGTGTTCCAAGTTTCGTGTCGTCATCCATTCTTCAGAACTGGAATGTGTTGAAATGTCCAGCAGACACCTTCACCATGGAAATGATGGAAATCTGGAAATTAAATTATGGAAATCTGCTATAAACCCAGACTTCATTATTCTGCTCTAGTACTGTCTCTATCTGACTATTGTGAGTAATATATCTAACACATAAATCACATCCAGAGTTACTGATTTAAAATTATGAACTTATTCACATAACATAGGCTAAGTAAAGAACCCGTTTGATATTATTGTTGCAAGAAATAAATTACAATAAGAGCATATTTTATTTCCCTAACAAAAAACAAACAAAAAATAAAACCAACAGTATAATCAGATCCTAACAAATCTAAATATATTTGTGTATAATCATATAATGTTCCCTAAATGCACATGAAAACAAAACCTGAGAATTATTTTTTATTTTTTATTAATAACTGAATAATACACAGTGGGTATGTAAATTATTTACCTACACTGTACGACTGAACAGTAAATGTTTGATAAAGAAAATGGTTTGTAATCACTCAAATTTTTTAAAAAGTTCATTTTCTGCGTCATGTGTACAATGTGTGTTTTTTAGTTTACAGAGCTCAACCACTTTAATTTATTGATGTCATGGCACTCAAATAGTTGAACAGTAATCCCGGCTGACATCACGCACGTGCGTGTGTGCTCCTTCTTCACCAGGTTTGTGGACAAGTTCTGCATGTTTCTGCTCGCCTCGGATCAGATATCTGGAGAAAAGTTTGCTTTGTACAATTTGGTTATATTTGAAGTTATTGCATAACATTAGGCATTTGTTCCTCTCGGAAATTGTGAGGACATTTAAAGTGAAACGCGCTGTGACATGCAGCTCTTTTCTGAAGCTGTTATATTGGTTTTCTCTTTGGACTAATCTGCTGGGTTATCTGTTTAATTAGCACCATATTTCACTGTTGTGTTACATTATTTTCTGCATCCAATGTATTTAGTGTCTTAACAGTTAATGTCTTTTATGAATTTATGAATTTGAAAACCCAATGTGATTAGAGCCAAATTTGTCTACCTCACTAAATGAATAGTTGAAGCTAAAGTGTATTATTATTATTATTATTATTATTTTTTTTTTTATTTTTTTTTTTCTTCACAAAAACTCAGTTTGCCTTGTTGCATTAGTTGTGCATACATTATAAAGGTTTTCGGGTAACTTACATTTTTATGACCTCAAAATGATGGACTGTGACTCATATTTAATTGGCATGCGTGTTTGGGCATGATGCAATATCGTTGTGCCACGTGTTGTACGGTTTTTGTAAACTCCTTAATCTATAAAATGTAGGCTTGTAATCTTTGTGGAAAATATATCTGTCAGTCCCATATCTATCCATAGTAACCTCCCAAGCAGAGTATGTGTTAGTAGAAAAACAAAGATTAAAACAAACAGCTTTTCTCATGTTATTTTGTTCTAAACCTGGGAGTATAGCAGTAGCCTTGTGTTTATATTTTTTTTAAGTGATTTTGTTGCTATCCCTTTTCTGCCACAGAGGCAAAATGCAGTAATTAGTCTGTTTTAAATAATTTGCTGACTGAATAAATCCAACCTGAATAAATACAATCCAAAGTTTGTGTTTTTCAGCTGATGTTTCTGTGTTACTCCTCACCTTTGAACATTTCAAATAGCAACTGTTCAATATAAAGAAATAAATATTGACACGTTTTAAAGATCCCTAAAGCAAAATTGTTTAAGGTGGGTTTGTATTACGGGGTCAGAGAGGGCACCATATATTTCATAATGCCTGTTAAGTTAGGTAAATGGTTAGTGTCAAATTGGTATGTTAATGGTCAACAATTAAATTTAATAGACATGTATTGCATATAGTGACTAAAATGTGAATGAATACCGAGTGCGCAACACACACTATCTATCTATCTAGCTATATATATATATATATCTAGCTATATATATATATATATATATATATAAAATATATAAAATTTTATATATATATATATATAAAATCTTGGGGCGCACGGTGGCTTAGTGGTTAGCACGTTCGCCTCCAGAGTCCAGGGCTCGATTCCTGCCAGGGCCATGTGTGTGCGGAGTTTGCATGTTCTCCCCGTGCTGCGGGGGTTTCCTCCGGGTGCTCCGGTTTCCTCCCCCAGTGCAACGACATGTATGGTAGGCTGATTGGCGTGTCTAAAGTGTCCATAGTGTATGATTGAGTGTGTATGTGATTGTGCCCTGCAATGGACTGGCACCCTGTCCAGGGTGTATCCCGCCTTGTGCCCGATGCTTCCTGGGATAGGCTCTGGGTTCCCCCGTCCTCCTGAAGAAGGAGTAAGCGTAAGGATGGATATATAAAATTTTAAATCAATTTTAAATCAATGACTTGGAAGTGTAAACCTTGTGCTGCTTGAACATTATCATTTGCATCATGACAGTGTTTCCTCAGTCAGTCCATTGCCATGTCTCTATGATGACTGTGTCTGCACATTTCAGTCAGTAAATGCTTTGACAATTCACTTAACATGGTTACATACTCAGACAGTTGTGCATAGTGGACATCAGATTGA
The DNA here is from genome assembly GCF_001660625.3 of Ictalurus punctatus. NCBI lineage: Eukaryota > Metazoa > Chordata > Actinopteri > Siluriformes > Ictaluridae > Ictalurus > Ictalurus punctatus. Next base: position 1,624,294 of record NC_030434.2, on the reverse strand, counting down.
CTGTGTATCATTCATCTGTTTAACGATCAAACTCTTCCCAGTCATTTAAGGACACATGTAAAACAGCATGAGATGGTGGGTTGTCCCTTTAAAAATTGTCACTACTGTACTAATGTATATTCCTTGTTCAATGCCCACAAAAGTAGAAATGATGTCTAGTATTTTAAGAGCGAGATCATCTTCACAAAAAGTGACAGACCCCCAATGCAGAGTCAAGTTGAATCTGATGAGGCTGGTTCCTCTCAGAATCCTTTTGAGCTAGATACTCCTGACTGTAATCCTCTTGAGTCTAGGTATGACACTGGTGAATTGCAAGTTTAGTTGAGAAAGAACTTGGCTTCTTTGTTCTTGAAAATGCACAGTGTTCTTCATGTATCTGAGATGGGTATACAAGACATACTCGACAATTTGGTACTGCTATTGTCTCTTGTGAGAGACTCAGTCATCATGGTTCTGCGAGAGCATGATCAGTCCATCAGTGATGACCTCCTTAATTAATTAGTGGAAGCTTTCATGAAAAGTAATGTCTTTGTCAGTGCTACTGCAGATGGTGCAGAGCTGTCCGCTGCTAAGCGGAGGAAAACCTTAGTGAAATAATAACCCTCTGGTAATTCCAGTGCAATGTATTGTGGATTCCAGTACACACACAGTAGTGTAATACTACGGATGCTTCAAACAATGTTTAACAATAGTAATGTTCTTGATAAAATTCAAGAAGCCAAACCATCACCACCTGGAATGTACATGTCCCATGAAGGTGGAACATGTTTTTAAAAAATCAGTTATTGTCAGCAGCAGGTGAGATGAAATTTCACTGATTGTATATGTGGATGACATACAGCTAGATAGATCCACAAGCTTTGTGCAGTATATTGCTTGCTTGCTAATGTATTGCTCCAGCTTACACATCACACTGCTAGTTCTGCTAAGCAAAGTACCTGACTTGCAGAAAAGTGGTTAGGAATGTGTTCTGTCACCTTTGTTGAAAGACTTGCACACTCTTGAGCAGGATGGCATTTTCATTGAAACTCTTGGTCATTGTATCGGGGCACTGTGTTGTGTGTGGCGGCAGATAATTTGGCTGCTCATGGTCTTGCAGGCTTTGTGCAGTCTTTCTGAGGACACTATGTCTGCAGATTCTGTTGCTGCACTACAGCCCAAATACAGGACAGTGAATTGTCTGAAGGAGAGTTTAGCATGAGAACAAAGGCCTGCCATGATCTTCATGTGCAAAATGTTTTGCACTGAGAAAATATAACCCATTTCGGTGTTGGGGTGAATGTGCTCTCAGCAAGGCATTGCAGCATTTTCATCCTATTACTGGTTTCCCGCCTGATATACTGCATGATCTGTTTGAGGGTATTGTGCCTGTTTAGTTGGCCTTGTGCATCCATGAAATGAGTCGACTGAAGTATTTCACTCTTGAATATCTAAACATAAAGATTTGCACATTTCCATATCAGAACTCTGATAGGCTTGATAAACCACAACTAATTCCAAAGAATTTTGCAGCCAAAGTAAGCATTGGTGGGAATGGCCATGAAAATTCCACTTTGCTGAGTTTACTACCACTTAGGTAGGAAGTAAAGTCCCTGAAGGAGATGAAGCATGGGCAGTATTGATGGACCTTTAAAGAAATTGTACAGCTAGTGTTGTCTCCGTCTCTCACAGAGGAATCCATCCAGTACGTGCAGACCAAAATAAGTGATCACAGACAGGGTCTTAAAGCAGTGTTTCCAGACTTTAAACTCCGACCCCATCATTATATTGAACATTCATCCAGAACCGACAAAGCGTTCTGGGCCTCTGGTTCACCTATGGACCATGAGGTTTGAGGGAAAACATCGCTTTTTCAAAAGGGTTATACAGGACACACAGAATTTCAAGAACGTCTTGAAAACTCTTGCTACCAGGCATCAGCACATGATGGCGTATCACCTCAATGTGCCATTATTTTTCAGACCCCACATATAAGCCTCAAGTGTCACCTCTACCTCTGTCCAAGTTGCTGCTATGTCTCAAGTGGCAAAAGACTTTTTAGAAACCAAGACAGATAGCTAAAACATGTACACTACATCAAAAGTCTCCATAAATGGCACAGAGTATGCACATGGAATGTTTGTTGTTGCAGCCCAGGGAGGAGGTCTTCCAAAATTCAGCAAGATTGAACATGTACTGCTTGTAAACAACTCTGCTTCCTTTCTTTGCAGCAACTACGAGTGCTGGTACAGTGAGCATTTAAGGTCATTTGAGCTAACATCATCAGACAACTTCTGTGTGCATTAGCTGTCAGAACTAAATGACAGTCAGTCTCACAGCATACACTATTGATGGACATTAGCTGTTAACACAGAAAAGATATATTTTGATCATAGAATTGGAGGATTAAAATGTGTTTAGAAATGGGGACCTACTATAGTGCTTAAAGTTTGTAAACCCTTTAGAATTTTTTATATTTCTGCATAAATATGACCTAAAACATCATCAGAGTCCTAAAAGTAGATAAAGAGAACCCAATTAAACAAATGAGACAAAAATATTATACTTGGTCATTTATTTGAGGAAAATGATGCAATATTACATATCTGTGAGTGGCAAAAGTATGTGAACCTTTGCTTTCAGTATCTGGTGTGACCTCCTTGTGCAGCAATAACTGGAATTAAACGTTTGGGGTAAGTGTTGATCAGTCCTGCACATCAGCTTGGAGGAATTTTATGCCGTTCCTCAGTACAGAATAGCTTCAACTCTGGGATGTTGGAGGGTTTCCTCACATGAACTGCTTACTTCAGGTTCTTCCACAACATTACTATTGGATTAAGGTCAGGACAGTGACTTGGACATTCCAAAATTAACTTTATTCTTCTTTAACCATTCTTTGGTAGAATGACTTGTGTGTTTAGGATCGTTGTCTTGCTGCTTGACCGACTTTCTCTTGAGATTCAGTTCACGGACAGATGTGCTGACGTTTTCCTTTAGACATTGCTGGTATAATTCAAAATTCAGCCATCAATGACTGCAAGCCATCCTGGTCCAGATGCAGCAAAACAGGCCCAAATCATGATACTACCACCACCATGGTTCACAGAAGGGATACGGTTCTTATGCTGGAATGCAGTGTTTTCCTTTTTGCAAACATAACACTTCTCATTTAAACCAAAAAGTTCTATTTTGGTTTCATCTGTCCACAAAACATTTTTCCAATAGCCTTCTGGCTTGTCCACATGATCTTTACCAAACTGCAGAAGGCCAGCAGTGTTCTTTTTGGAGAGAAGTGGCTTTCTCCTTGCAACCCTTCCATGTACACCATTGTTCAGTGTTCTCCTGATGGTGGACTCATGAACATTAACATTAGCCAATGTCAGAGAGCCCTTTAGTTGCTTAGAAGTTACCCTGGTTTCCTTTGTGACCTAGTGGACTATTACACGTCTTGCTCTTGGAGTGATCTTTGTTGGTCGACCACTCCTGGGGAGGGTAACAATGGGCTTGAATTTTTTTTTCTTTCATTTTTACATAATCTGTCATTGTCATCCCATTGATTGAAAACATCTGACTCTAATTTCACCTTCAAATTAAACTGCTAATCCTAGAGGTTCACATATTTTTACCACTCACAGAGATGTAATATTGGATAATTTTCCTCAATAAATAAAAGACCAAGTATAATATTTTTGTCTCATTTGTTTAATTGGTTCTCTTTATCTACTTTTAGGATTGATGCCTGATATTTTAGGTCATATTTATATGGAAATATAGAAAATTCTAAAGGGTTCAAAAACTTTCAAGCACAACTGTATACAATCTCTTGGAGCAGTGTGGAGAAAATTCATATTCATACAAATTAACATCAACTCATTAATGCATTCTCTCTTTTCTTTTTTAACAATAGCAGATGGCAGCTCAAAAGTTCCTACTTCAGGTGCATACCTCCACAGACATTGTGAGGAAGATGACTTTATCTGCACATCCAGAATCTGTGGATGAGCTAAAAACAATGATAAAAGAAAAGTTTAAGTTAGAGTTTGACTTTAGCCTAGCATACCAAGATCCAGACTTTGACAGGCAACTGTGTGCACTTGAAGACATTGATGAACTTCCTCAGAAGGCTGTACTAAAAGCTATACGATCCGAGTGTGATGCCAGTTCTGAAGCATCAGATGACACAATAATATTGCCCCATGCTCCAGACAGACAGGGCCGAGATGGCCTCATGTTTCTCCAGTGCCCACTTTTTCCTACGAGGTAGAACTCATACTTGGTGATGAAAATGTTACATATGAGAGAACAAGGAAGACTCTCAAGTTATCTAATGGACAAAACCATGACATCCTTGAGACCCTTGCAGTGAAAATGCATAGCTTCAAAGCATACCCCAATGATAAGGAAGTTTCAGTGGTAGCAGAAACACTTGTTGCTAAGCATCCTTGTCTAAAAGAGCCAGGATCTCAGACAAGGTGGTATGGTTGGAAAAAATAGTCTGAAGTTTATGATGGGAAACTACCGCACTAAGTTAGGTCAGGCTGGATTTCATGAGGTAGCTGTAAATTCTGGGAAGAGGAGTAGAAACAATCCAGACAAACAAGCTCTTCACACTAACATCAAAAGACCCAAGAGGGCAGAAGTGGATTTCCTCCCTAATTTCCCAAGAGGTAAAGATGCTGCAAGGCTTGAACAATTAAGACAGCAAATTGTAGATGAAATTAAGATGAGTGAAACAAAACATGTCCTGTGTTTCAGTCTTAAAAATTAAATTTTAGCAGTGGAGTAATCTCAGACTTTTCATTTGAATTTGCCCTTCTGTCACTTTTGGGGCATACCATAGGGCAAGCAAAGGATGTTTTTTGAAAGTATTATTGTTCAACATAGTTTAAATGTGTTACTGTTCAAGTTGAATGATGGCATGTTTGCACTGTATAGATTTGTCAAACAGTATAACAGACACATTGACATACTGTTTACACTGTAGTAGCCATATCTTTGATATCTGTATGTTTATAAGGTCATTATTGATAGTGTGGTATATCATTGAGCAGAACTGTTCATAGCAATATTGGATTTTTACATGATTTTAGCATCAGTTTGAAACCTTGACTTGGTAAGGTATTTAATTTTCTGAATTAGCCAATCAAGTCTTTTCCCTCGGGGTGGGCATGGTGGCTTAGTGGTTAGCACATATGCCTTGGGTTGGGTGTTTGAATCCCCCCTCCGCCCTGTGTGTATGGAGCTTACATGTTCTTAGGTGGCTTCCAAATTTTCACATTTCCAAATTGTCCGTAGTGTGTGAATGGGTGTGTGTTTGAGCCCTACTATGGGTTGGCAACTTGTTCAGGGTGTCCTCTGCCTTGTGCCTTTGACCAGGGAGCCCAGGACTTATTTAACTATGACTTAGAGACTATGTGTACACTACTAACGCCTGGGTTTAAACTAAATAGGTGTGCGGATCATAATGCAAGGCGAAAGGGATTTGTGCTGTTTGGGCAAAAGTACAAGAAAAAGAAGGGGGCGCTCCTAATAAAACCCAGTTCTTAAATTATCTGAATCATGTGGAATTGATTTTTTTTTCTTTTCAGTATTAAACAGCATTTAATCATGTCATTTCTTAGTAATTATCAGAAATGATCATGTTCATCAGCTGTTATTTTATAGCATTTATGGTCCTTTAGCATTGTTTACCATCGTTTATTGTGCACTGTCAGTCATTAGCAGTGTTTATCAGTGTTTACTGTTGTTCGTTAGGCATTATCAGAATTTACCGGTGATTATCGTTCGTTAACTTTGTCAATGTCTACCAGTGTTTAGCAGCCATTATGAGCCATTATCATCAGTGTTTTCTGGCCATTATCAGCACATCATCGGCGTTTACCAGTGACATTAATACCATTTAGAAGCATTTGCCAACCATGAACAGGATTTATCAGCACTTACCAATGATGATCAGTGTTTGTCACTGTAATCAGCATTCACCAGCTGAAATTAGTATTTAACAGTGTTAACCAGCGTTTATCAGCTTTAGACAGCGTTTAACAGCCATTATCAGTGTTTGTGAACCATTATATGCATCTTACTTGCTGTTATCCCATATATCAGTATTTATCAGCAATTACTGACATTTGCCAGCCATAATCAGTGTTCAAGAGCGTTTATTGACATATGTTGTCTTTTGTCAGCCATTATGGGCATTTGCCAGCAATAATCAGTGTTTGCCAGCCGTTATAAGCGTTTACCGGCCATTAGCACTGTTGACTAGCCGTTATTGCAGTTTACCTGCCATAATGAGTGTTTATTGTTTGTTTATTATTTATCAGCATTTGCCAGCCGTTACTGCATTTATCATCAATTATTGGCATTTGATTGTCAGTGTTTGCTGACCTAGGATACGAAATTATGGAGCGTGCAGGCTGTAGCCAGGAGACTTGAAGAATATGAGAGATTGTTGTCACATGTAGAGAGTAATCAGTACTTGTCAGATATTCCTGCAGCTCCTTTAATGTTGCTGTTGGTCTCTTGGCAGCCTCCCTGGTAAGTTGTCATCTTGTCCTTTTATTTTTGGAGGGATGTCCTGTTCTTGGTGATGTCACTGTGGTGCTCCATCTTCTCTATTTCTTGATGATGTTCCCTTTTTTATCTAATGTTTTGGAGGTTCTTTAATAACCCTGTGATGGTCGATATCTTTCAAAAAGTGAGATCCCGTACAGGCTTTTTAAGCTCTTTGAGGACCACGGCTTCAACAGTCAGATGAAACCAAGAAGATGTAAAGAAAATCCTACAGAAACAGCTGGTCTTTATTTGTGGTTAATCAGGATAATTTCATTGGTGACAGCTGTATGATAATTACTTTTAAACATGAGATTGAATGTGATTGGTTAATTTTGAACACAGTCACACCCCCAGTTGTAAAATGGTGTGCACACTAATGTAATCAAGTTATTGCAACCATTTTGTATAGGAACAGACAGTCTTTATGTAAATAACACTTAATATTTGGTTGCATATCCCTTGCTTTCAATAACTGCAACAGACCGGTGAGCCACTGACATCACCAAACTGTTGATTTCTTCTTTTGTTCTTCTTTTATTTCTTTTGTTTGCTTCTTTTGTTTCTCCAAAACATTTTGGTATTCATAAACACTATGGTCGTTACACACCAAGCAATCCTTGTTGAGTGGAGCTGGGTTTACTCGAACAGTTTGGAACTCAGGAATGGTTGAATGGATACAGATGAAAATTGAAAGCTGGGTTTAAGATTTCTGAGGAAGATTGCAAAGACTGGAGCATGGTCACCTACTGAGGGAGGGTTTAAACTCAAATAACTGTTTCTCTTAAGTCAGATTTAGCTGAAATTTGGTAAACAGTCTCCTTGTTCTAATCTCTAAATGCACTTTTAATGATGACTGTGATACTCAACAAAAATTGCCACCATAAGCCATCAGCTTATAGAAGCCATTTTACAGGGTTAGAAAAATAGCGTTTGAGGTTTTATTTTCAAACATATTTTACTGTAATTTGCTGTTCTTTCTGTAAGCCAAATACATGCAATATTGCAGTATTACACCACAAGATGGTAACATGAACCTATGATTAATTATCACCATCAGAAGACATGTCAGTAAAATGGCATTGCAGTCTATGGATTTAATACAATGAATGCTTATGTAATGCCAGTTTTGATGATTTTCACCAACAGGCAGCCCAGTAACATAAACAGTTTATAGGCCAAAATGATTTGTGTTATTTTCAAATCCATACAATTATACTGCACCATAAGATGCATAAGTCCAGTCAGCATGTTCAGCATTTTAATTTCACTTAAATGCTTTTTAAATGTTCTATCCTATCTCTTTAAAGTAATCTAAGTGTGATTATTAAATGCAGAGTGAAGAGAAGTTTGCAACCACAGTGAAGTTAATAAGCATTTAATTCCTGAATTCATATTTGCCCAACATTCAGGTGTTCATATTCATATTCAACATTAATATTTTAATTCATATTTGTCCAACATTAAGGTGTACATAGAATATTATTATTATTATTATTATTATTATTATTATTATTATTATTATTATTATTATTATTATTCAGGAAAATAGTACAAAATGCAAGTCAATAAAATACATTTAAAAAACCCTTCCAAACAGACAGTTATCCATGTATTCTTTGTGAATGGAGGAAGGAGTCCAGGAGAAGCAGTGAATAATTCCAGGACCAAGTGTCCACCTGTGGAGAGAGAGAGAGAAAAAGGATAAGATTGGATAGAAAAAGGGAAAGGAGAGATTGGGGAGGGAACAGTTGGGATCGGATCCCAGGCCTGAGGAGAAGGTTTAGGAGGGACAATCCTTTGCTTTTGGGGAGTAGGAATGGGTTGAGAATGGGGTGGAGAGGAAGATTCAGAGAGAGGAGCCACCTGCCCTCAGATATGCCACCAAGTGATCCTCCACCAGTTGGACTGCCTCCTCCAGCGACACCAGCTGGTGGAACTAGACCCTTTCCACTGTCCCTTCCAGCAGTCAAGTGATGAACTGCTCAAGTGACGCACTTCTCTGCCAGGACCCACTTGGCTAGGACTTCATACAAGTCCACATTGTGGATAAGAGTAAAATTATCCATTTTCAAATACACTCAGTTAAAGTATAAATACCCTGAAATAATACTTAAGAATAGTAACAATTATTTTACTCAAGTATTTCGATGCTAATTTCCTGCTACACAGGCACACACAGGTCACAATAATTGAAGAAATACCTTGATGCATTAAATTTAATAGAAATGATGCTTCCCCCGGCCCACCCCAGAGAAAACACTGGATTCCTCTCCCCTGTCCTTTTATATTCATTCTGTGTTGTTTTTTTTTTCAGATCTTGATGAATATCCTGCCATCCTCTGCCACTGGATCCTGGACTTTATGACCGGGCCACCTCAGTCCATTAGAATCAGCAACTTCATCTCCAGCACCAACGCACTGACCACTGGTGCCCTCCAGGGCTGCATGCTCAGTCTACTGTTGTTCACACTGCTGACTCATGACTGTGCTGCAGAGTACAGTCAAGTTTGTTGTGGGCCTCATCAGCAGCAATGATGAGTCAGCATAGAGAAAGGAGGTGAACCAGCTCGCAGAATGGTTTAGAGACAACAATCTATCTCTTAATGTTAAGACTAAAGAGATGATTGTCGACTCCAGGAGGACAACTCTATATTCTAATATTTTGAGATACTGGATTTTTGATTTCCATGAGTTGTAAGTCATAATCATCAAGATTAAAACAAAAAAAGGCTTGAAATATTTCACTTTGTGTGTAATGAATCTAGAATATATGAAAGTTCCACTTTTTTAATTAAATTACAGGAAAAAATTAACTACATTTTTTAGATGCACCTGTAATTTTAATTACATGCAAGGTTTCACTTATTTTGACAGTACCACAGTCTTAGTGTATACTTACCAATGTAGTCATTGTGGACTGTACAGATAGGGATGAGATAGGGATGAGCGTGTCAGTGTAATTGCCCTATGCAGATACTTTTTGGGGTAAGGGCTTCCTGGCTACTGGTTCAAGGAACAGCAAGCCCAGACCGCAAAAAGACCCAAAAAGGACTAAGAGGGACATAGATTTCATCCATCTGGAAAAAGAAATTAAAGAAGAAAGACAGAGAGAGAGAGACAGAGAGAGGGACAGAGAGAGCAGAGAAAGTTAAACACCAGTAAATTTTTAAATGATATATAAATCACTTTCAAAATGCACACATGTCACACATTGTTGGTATAGTGAAAAAAAAACAAGACATGCATGTGTAAATACTTTACCATGTGACCTCAATGGCCGTCTGTTTTTTCACGTTTTTCCGTAACACTAGAATTACAAAAATGTTGGTCTCTACATTTAAAAGCTACTTTGACTTATCCCTCTGGGCCTGAGGTGTCAACCTCAGTCACTTAATGGGCCATGTTAAAAAAAACAACCAATAAATCTTTGGGTCAGACTGTAAACACCTGTACACCTGCACTTTCATGCCTTATCTAGCCAATCATGTGGCAGCAGTGCAATGCATAAAATCATGCAGATAACAGACTTGAATTTCTGTGAAAGTCTGGAAATCACTAAGCAATCTCTTAAACTGTGTTTAAACTTTCAACTTACTTTTCCAGCAAAGTCTGAACTTGGGAAAGCAGTGCTATAAGGTGAATTGTGATAATTTGGCTGGAAGGAAAGTGATCTAAGTTTTGCTGACAGAGTTGTTTATGTCAGTGATAACAATCATGTCCCAACAGTTGGCGGTCCAGTGTTTCATAATGAAAAAAAAAATTCTATGTCACACAGCCACATTTCATAATGAAGCTTTGTGATGCCATTAACCTTGACTTACATGAAGCTAACATTTCCTTGTTCAACCCAAAACTTTTCCCAAGACCTAGCCAGGAGGACAACTCTGCATGGTGGAGCAAATCTGCAAAGTCGGAATCCCTCTTGTCAAAGTATGCCTGAAATTGTTTAGCACTTATACATTTTTATTACAGTGCACATCCACTTTCAGTCCTTTACCACAATGAGCCATTTGGTGTACAACAGACTGGTAGGCCATAAATCCTCTCTGTGCATCTTTGCTCACATTTTCTCCACCAATCTGCTGCTATCACTGAGCAGCTCTTGAAGATTTATGGTTAATTCCTCCACCTGACTGGTCAGTGTATTTAGCAAGTACTTCTCATTTTTCTTTGCAAACTTTAACATGTGTTGCTGATTGATTTCTTCTGCCATGATGAAGCTGTTTACTTCATTAATCTCTCTATTAATTTTGCCTTCTAAAACATAGCTTGCCCTTCTTCAGCTCTTTTTGTAGCCTTTGCTGTGTATCCAGCAAATGCTGAGTTAGACTGAGCTGCTGCGAAATCTGTTTGCTGGTGCTGTCAGATGGTTGTTGGAAGATGGGTGGGAAAAGAGGGTACATGGATGTTTAGAGCACATCACATTGCAGTGTATACAGAGTATACTGCTTGCTGGGCTTGCTATGTGCTTTAAAAATACAGTTAAACTTGACACAGAGTGCCTGTGCAGGTTTATGCGACCCAGCAGGTATTTTTTCTGTTTTACTGCAGCTACTGTATAGTTTTGACTAAAATAAAGATCCTATTGCTCTATATAATGAAAACCCAAAAGGTGATAATAAAAACAGAAACATAGGGTACAGTGTTCAATTCTTTTATTTCGGGGTTTGATTTAGTTGGTTTTGGGATTTGACTGTTTCCTCAGCACTCGCAGCTTCTTAGCAGGCTCAATCTGTAGACAAATCGGTTAAGCATACTCAACTACACATGTCATATCAAACACTTCTTCTCTGTGCCTTTTTAAAACATGTTTATTATTATCCATTATTATTTGAAAAAAATCATCCCTGTCTTGTGTTTTCTTTTCATTCTGTACCAACCTCCACAACAGGGTTTTTAGACTGATGATGGTCCTCTTACTCTCTGACCTAGTGAACTAGCATGAGGATGTGCTTTTGATAGAGACTCCAAAGCTCTTCTGTAAATCAATCTCCATAAGGATGTCTGCTGTCAATGGAAATATGAATTATTATATTTCTTCTTATAATTTTTCAATAAAACCTTGATCAATGTTTTTCATGCTACAGAAGGTAAAGGTGTACTGATCACCTGAGAAATCTGCCCATTGTTGAAGGTGCAAGACAAAATTTCCTTCCATTAGATCTGAATGAAATAATAAGGGAAGGTAAAAAAGCAAACTCCGCATCTGTCTATAAAATTTATGATTGATTTGTGCAGATTATTACAAATTTAAAGTAGATTCAGCAAAGTGTTGATTTTTTTTTCTATTCTGGAACTGTCCTTGGTGCTAAATGGGCTCACACTGCAGCCCAGAGAATTCACTTTTATTTAGTGCTTTTTAACAATGGATTGTAACAGATATCCAGTTATGGTTTTAAATTTATCCATAATGAACAAGCCAGAGACAGCGGCAGTGAGGAAAAACTCCCTAAAACGACATGAGGAAGAATTCTTGAGAGGAACCAGACTCAAAAGGGAACCCATCCTTGTCTGGGTGATAGTACCACTGTGAGTCATTACTCTTCCACAACTGTATACTATAAAGTTAAACAGCACACAGTGTGTTGAAAGCATTACGGGTGGTTTTGATTTCATTAGAGTCTGTAGCTTTAAGTCTGTAATATCCAAATGAAGTATAATTGTAGTATCCACTGACTAATGAATGAGAGTTTGGTATAAACTGTATATAAATTGCAAGTGCGCTGTCCTCAGCGAGGTGGATGGAAGAGCCATAGAAGTGGTGCTGTCATATAATGTAATGAGCAAGAAGAAATGGACAGGCCTGGTAAAGCTTCCTCATTCCTCACTTATGTTTGAATATGAGTGCAAGCGCTAATAAACTTGTTCTGATTTACAGAATGCGTGTTTCCTTATACCTTGTCCACACTAGAATATATAGTCCTCACCAATGTTGAAAACATGAGACCCCAGATAAAATGCCAAATTACAGAACCGAACACTGCACATTTTCAGGTTACGTTCCTGAATCAGAGGTCCAACCAGCGATCTAGATTTGTGGCACCTGGGCTCTTATGAAATTTCTCATGAACAAACATGATTTCAGATCACTATAAATATACTGTAGCATACGTCAGTGCAGCTCAGTGGTCCCTGGGTATCCATGCTCTGTCAAGGTTACATTTTCACATCAGAAAGTCAGTGTGCACTCTCTTAAATCTGACTGTCCGTATATTTACTATACTTTTTATCCTCCACAGTATGCTTATGTATCTAATACTTATTACTGTAAGAAGAGATTTTGTACATGGATTGAGAGTCACACATTTCACAGAGCCTGATGAGTGTAAATTCACTTTCTCTGTGAACTTTGCCAGTGTAGAGAATACAACTGTTTTTTTTTCTTTTCTTTCTTTCTTTTTTTTTTTTACTGCTCATTCTTGCACTAACATTTGTCTTATCCATCATATGGGTGTGCAAAATATATGTAAAAATACTGGGGTTTCCCCAGGAATATTTCAGATATGTCTTCACAATCATACTGCTGTTGTAGCACAATAATTAAAACAGAAACCCAAATTCCTAACAAGAAAAAAAACATTGAATAATTTCTTCCATAAAACCATTTTCATGTTTGCTCATTTCTCTTTTCAAACTCATTTCAGTTCCCACTGGATGGAGGGGTACATGACAAATGTGTGTGTGTGTGTGTGTGTGTGTGCTTGCACATGCTCTATTGTCTACCATGATTCATGATTCTACACACACACACACACACACACACACACACACACACACACACACACATCTCTAATAATATTTGTTGCTGATGCTGTGTAATGTTCATCCTGAGATGCTGGTTGTGGTGCATATGGTGCATCAACAGAAATAAGGATATGTTTATTCTTGTCATGGTAAATGCGCTTTAAGCAAAACTTACAGGTGGAGCTTTTTTCCATGAAAGGGTAACATACCTGAAGGGGTTGTGCGCATGGAGTCTGCTCCACACTGCCAAGTTCAAGCCAGCACTTCAGTCAGTCACGAATCAGTATTTGGAAGTGCATTTTGATTGAGAAACGACATCAGGTAATCTGACCAGCAGCGCAGAGGATCCCAGTCTGTTTCAGAGTGTTGCACGACCCGCGCGCGTTATAACTCCTCTATAATGCCTTATAACGTCTGCTCGCGTAGCCGCCCCGTGGAGAAAAGATGAACATGGAGTTTCCTTTTCCATCTTAAATCGGCGACGTCGACTTATCACCCGCCAAGGCGGCCACTCACGCGCCATCCCGCAAAAAAAAAAAAAAAAAAAAAAAAAAAATTTCCAGCAGTTATGAAACAGCGTGAAACCGCCTTCAGAAGCACGAGCCAGCGCATGTCTTCTCAGAAAAATAAAATAAAACATCCCACTGCTTTATAAACATTTCAGTCTTGCTGTGTGTGTGTGTGTGTGTGTGTGTGTGTATGGTAATTCCGTGCTCTTCGGTGAGCGCGTGCGCTTTCTCCGGTCACACGGACTGACGGACGCCTGCACACGCGATGCACATGCATGCCTCTGTTTTAAACAATCCCGTTGCGGTGTCCTCCTGCGTTACTGAACAATCTTACCGGCCGCATTCAATTACTCCAGTCTGCCACTGACCCGCATTGACGTCATTGCGTCATTAGGTTTCCCCTGGAAACACTGGCGAGCCAAAAATAGCAGCCTGGCGCGAGCCCTATTTCTATCAAGCCGTAATGTGCTGATGCGATGCCCGCCTTTCCTTTGACTTTCCCCCTCTTTAGAGGGTATGATCAGGCTATTCAGGGACTCAAAGTGCTTATGAAATCGGGGGAGTGTGTTTAGAAGCTGCTGGGTAAGAGGAGCAGAGTTGTATTCGTTTATAAAGCATGCACGTGTGCGAGCGGAAATACAGCACGGGGACGGTAATGAAAGTTGAGGCATTCAGCAGGTCTGTCCAGTTCTCATACTGACTGTATTTTGTCATTTGCAAACTGGAACAATGGCGTGTGGCTGATATTTAGACATCATTTAGTTCCAGTGGATTTTATACATTACTTTGTGTATTGGATTGGCTTTTAAACTGGGACTGGAATATAAACAACACATATTACACCCTATTCACTCCTGTCATGACTGAAGTCTTTTGCAAATAGTTGACATGACAAGATAGTCATTGTTTTTTTTTTTTTTTTTTGTGCATAGTGAATTTATTTCACCTCTGCTAAACACCAGTTGCTTTACAAGTCATATGGATATCCCTGGATTTAGTGTGAAGTGGGGGGCTGTATGAGGTCCATACAAAAAAAAACAAACAACAACCTTCTTTTCCATTTGAGCAAACTTTAGGCAGAGTAATTAATTATTCATTGAAATTATTGAGTTAAATAATTATTGATTCAAATATTTTGTCCATACTAGTTAAACTTTAATTCAATTCAGTTTTATTTGTATAGTGCTTTTTACAATGGACATTGTCTCAAAGCAGCTTTACAGAAACATATAAACACAGGATACAGATTTTAAAGGTGTGATTTTATCCCTATTGAGTGAGCCGGTGGCAAAGGTAGCAAGGAAAACCTCCATAAGATGTTAAGAGGAAGAAACCAGACTCAAAAGGAAACCCTCCCTCACCTGGGTAACAACGGATAGTGTGAAAGTAAAAGAAAGTTCATTATGGTTTTTATATGAAGTCTGTTTTGTTGAACTAATCCACCGTTCACTAAAGGAGACCTGAATGCAAAATTGAATGTGGTAATTGCAGTCCTAAGGCCATAGCAGCAAAGTTCCAGCACTACAGCGCAACTGTTCATGTGAAATTGAGGTCCAAAACCATTTCCATGGTACTTCAAATGGCAACATCCTCAGTGATCTCCAGGCTGCACTGCTTGGGGTCGTCCTCAGTCTACAGAACGTAGCTTCCAGTTCATGAGAGCTCCATCCAGAGCTAGGGCATCAGGATGGATCAGGCAGGTCCGGAGAGCAGCAAAGGGTTAGGATCACTGGCATCTCCATAAAATCACGTGTAGCTCGACAGAAGGAGAGAGGAAGAGGGAGATAAAGAGAGGGAGAGATTGTTAGGTATGCTTATTGTCCCGTAATGGATAAGACTGTGTAATTTGCATAAAAGAAAGTCTGTTCACGGTAAGCTTGACTAAACAAATATGTTTTAAGCTTAGACTTTAACACTGAGACTGTGTCTGATTCCTGAACACTAATTGGAAGGCTGTTCAATAACTGTGGGGCTTTGTAAGAGAAAGCTCTTTCCCCTGCTGTAGCCTTCACTATTCCAGGTACCAACAAATAGCCTGCACCTTTTGATCAAAGTAGGCGTGGTGCAAGAAGCAGTGTCGCAGGAAGCAATGTCGCAGGAAGCAGTGTCCCTCTAGCTGACGCTATCTTTTCTAAATTTCTATACATTAAAACTATAATAGTTTACTTTTATAACGTTTGCATTTATGACCGATACTATTTTAGATAAAAACAATTATAACGTTGTGCTGTTGTTAAGTTTTCATTAGATCTTACAAACATCCTCGACTAGCTTGTAGCCCACTAGCATCTTACTGCTAGCCTTGTTTACATTTCACATTTATCTCATTTACTGCTATTTTATAGGTGAATATGTCGGTTGTTTCTCCACCTTTAAGTGCAGATGAGGACTCGGTTGAGCTGCACATGGTGCTATTGGAACTGGAGCCCATGGAGAAACAGATCCGCGACCTACTCGACAAGCATGCCCAGCTGCACGAGCGAAGAACCGTGCTGGAAACATCTTGTGCTATCGCCTACAAATCTAAGGTAAACACGCAGCGTGGTACTACCACTCCCAGCCCCTCTATGCCATGTGTTTCTCTGTGCAGGGACCGTGCACCCAGGACATATCCAGCCCATGGGGGCAAACGACATCAGGCTGTGGCAGATGGAGGTTCTGAAGAGGGACTTCGGCAGTCTGACGGAGACGGTACGAGGCAGATCACCCACTACGAAGATCATCGTCTCTGGACCTCTGCCCACATACAGACGTCGAGTTGAAAGGTTCAGTAGACTTTTCACCTTAAATGAGTGGTTAATATCTTGGTGCAATGAACAAAATCTGCTCTTTGTTAATAAATGGAATTTGTTCTGGGAGCGTCCTAGGTTGTTCCGTGCTGTTGGCCTGCACCCCAGCAGCCTTGGAGTGGAACTCCTGTCAGACAACATCTCCAAGACGCTGCACACCATGTGACTACCTGCCGTAAGTACAACTTCCAACACCAACAACGTTTATCATGATCAATGTTCAATTAATAATTCAGCACTTGCAGTACATTCCATAGAGACTGTCTGTTTCCCGAGCTAAACAAATACATAGAAAATTTGAGAAATTTGTTTAAGTAACCTAATTAACATAAAATTAGATCATACCGAATGCACATCCAGAACCTTTGATCTGAAGCTAGGACTATTAAACATTAGATCTCTTACATCTAAGGCTCTTATTTTTAACAAAATCATTACTGATCAGGAATTTAATACAGTATAATGTGTTTAACGGAAAACTTTTTTGGCATTAAGGGAACGGTCCTCTCCTGGCTCAGGTCTTATTTGACCGATCGAATTCCACAGGGTTCTGTTTTAGGCCCACTGCTTTTTACTTTATATATGCTACCTCTGGGTCAAATTATACATAAACATGGAATTAGCTTCCACTGTTATGCTGATGATACACAGTTGTATGTTTCAGCGAAGCCAGAGGACAGACAGCAGCTTAGTAAAGTTGAGGAATGTGTAAAGGACATTAGACGTTGGATGCTTATTAACTTCCTCTTAATTAATTAAAGTACTTTTACTAGGAACACGTGTAGCTAGAAGTAAGCTTTCTGATCACATAGTAACTCTACATGGTCTTTCTGTTTGATCATGTGCAGCAGTAAAAGACATTGGAGTGATTATTGACTCCAGTCTATCATTTGAAGCTCATGTAGATAATATTACTAGGATAGCCTTCTTTCATCTCAGAAATATTTCTAAGATAAGAAATATATTGTCACTACATGATGCAGAAATATTAATTCATGCTTTCGTCACCTCTAGACTAGATTACTATAATGTCTTACTGTCTGGATGTTCCAGTAGGAGCATAAACAAGCTCCAGTTAGTCCAGAATGCAGCTGCTAGAATCTTAACAAGAACCAGAAGATACAACCACATCACCCCGATCTTATCCACACTGCATTGGCTCCCAGTGAAATAATGCATTCATTATAAAATACTATTATTGACCTATAAAGCACTGAATGAATGGTTGCTGCGATGGCCTTGGGACTGCAATTACCACATGCAGTTTTGCACTCGGGTCTCCTTTGAACAGTGGACTAGTTCAACAAACAGACATCATATAAAACCATAATGAACTTTCCTTTACTTTTACACTATCCGTTGTTACCCAGGTGAGGATGGGTTCCCTTCTGACTCTGGTTCCTCTCAATGTGTCTTCCTCATATCATCTTAGGGAGTTTTTCCTAGCTACTGTCGCCACCGGCTCACTCAATAGGGATAAATTCACACACTTTGCTTTGAGACAATTACCGTTGTAAAAAGCGCTATACAAATAAAATTGAACTGAATTGCATCATGAAAGACCAAAAGTTTGCTCAGGTACTGTGGCACAAGACCATTCAGTGCTTTATAAGTCAATAGTAGTATTTTATAATCAATGCGAAAATTTATTGGGGTGATGTGGTCGTTTTTTCTGGTTCTAGCAGCTGGTTCTGACTCTAGCAGCTGCATTCTGGACTAACTGGAGCTTGCTTATGCTGCTACTGGAACATCCAGACAGTAAGGCATTACAATAATTTAGTCTAGATGTGATGAAAGCATGAACTAATTTTTCTGAATTGTGTAGTGACAATATATTTCTTAGCAATATTTCTGAGATGAAAGAAGGCTATCCTAGTAATATTATCTACATGAGTGTCAAATGAAAGACTGGAGTCAATAATCACACCAAGGTCTTTTACTTCTGCACATAATGAAAGAGAAAGGTCATCCAGAGTTACTGTGAGATCAGAAAACTTACTTCTAGCTTTATGTGGTCCTAGTAGAAGTACTTCTGTCTTGTCAGAATTTAATAAAAGGAAGTTAATAAGCATCCAATGTCTAATGTCCTTTATACATTCCTCAACTTTACTAACCTGCTGTCTGTCGTCTGGCTTTGCTTAAACATACAGCTGTGTATCATCAGCATAACAGTGGAAGCTAATTCCATGTTTATAAATAATTTGACCCAGGGTAGCATATATAAAGTAAAAAGTAGTGGGCCTAAAACAGAACCTTGTGGGACATCAAATTTAACCTTGGTATGCGTGGAGAAGTCACCATTTACAATAACTCACAAAAGTGAGTACACCCCTCACATTTTTGTAAATATTTGATTATATCTTTTCATGTGACAACACTGAAGAAATGACACTTTCAGCTCTGGTGAACTCTATGCCCAAGAGGGTTAAGGCAGTGCTGGAAAATAATGGTGGCCACACAAAATATTGACACTTTGGGCCCAATTTGGACATTTTCACTTAGGGGTGTACTCACTTTTGTTGCCAGCGGTTTAGACAATAATGGCTGTGTGTTGAGTTATTTTGAGGGGACAGCAAATTTACACTGTTACACAAGCTGTACACTCACTACTTTACATTGTAGCAAAGTGTCATTTCTTCAGTGTGTCACATTAAAAGATATAATCAAATATTTACAAAAGTGTGAGGGGTGTACTCACTTTTGTGAGATACTGTATATCTACGAACTATATAGTAATCGGTCAAATAAGACCTGAGCCAGGAGAGGACTGTTCCCTTAATGCCAACAACATTTTATAGTCTATCAAGAATAGTATGATCTATAGTATCAAAAGCTGCACTAAGGTCAAGTAACACAAGCAATTAGACATAACCCTGATCAGAGGCCAGTAGTAGGTTGTTTACTACATAAACCAGCGCTGTCTCTGTGCTGTGACGGCGCCTAAATCCTGACTGTTACATTTCATGAATGTTATTCCTATGTAAGTACGAGCATAGTTGCTGTGCTACAGCCTTTTCTAATATCTTGGAGATAAACGGGAGATTTGATATTGGCCTATAGCTGGAAAGTTGACAAGAGTCGAGGTCAGGTTTTTTAATCAGGTGTTTAATAACTGCTAGTTTAAATGATTTAGGTATATAACCAGTGCTAAGGGAATAATTGATTACTTTAGAAGGGGTTTGATTACTCCCAGAATAATCTGTTTGAAGAAACATGTAGGTAAGGGATCTAGTAGAAACTTTAATGATTTGGAGTACAGTTGTTGTAGTCTTGTAGAATACTTCATTGGTTGCCAACCAGCAAGTAGACAGCACTGCAATCAACAATGTCTTTGGTGAGAATCCGTATGGTGAGGACAACTTGGAAACAATGTTGGCACAGCATGGTGTGCAGCAAGAGCAGTTAGAAGCTAAAGAGGAGGTCATTGAACAGGCAGTGATGGTGAAGCAACCACACATCAACCTTAACCAAAAAATAACACCACATGCTTCATGATATCCTCACAAGAATGACAGACTTGAAAGCCAAATATGTAATATGTACTATGTAATATGATTTCACCATAATGCTCTGCTGTCTGACTATGATTGTATTCAGTATGTTTAGATTTTTTTAGGATGCAAACAAGAAGCTGGCTGATCATTTCTAATTAAGCATGCTCGTCACTGAATCTTCAGACAACACTGGGAAAACATTTCGTGAAACTAGATATGGAAATGTCAGAGACTCTGTCTTACTAACATGCTGCAGCTGACTCGAGATATGTCCTAAACATTCCCAAATCCTAAAGACCCGAGCGTAGCTTCAGTCATCAGATCAAGTAGCTCGTTTTCTTTCTTTACACCACGAGGGAGGAACAGTGTGACCGAGCAAGTTGAGGTGTAAGGAAAATTATTGCCCCTTAACTCATACAACTGTATTTGATGTCGCTGTGGAAAGACAAGAGGTGGTGTGTATATTTAAATACATATACAGTATTAAATTAGACTGAAGTATGTGATTTATGCATTAGTATTTATTAATTGCGTCAACAGTAAAATTATCCATTTATATATTGGATATGTATATTACATTTAGTTCCACATGCCATGGTCAGAAATTTCCAAGACCAGTTTTATTTTAGACGTTTTGAGAATAATGGTGCATAAATGATATTAGAGAGCTTCATGGCGCCATCTACAGGTGCGAGTTGTTACCTGTTAGATAATCAGAATAAGAAGATGGCTTCAGCCTCATTATGTACATAAATAAATAAACACACTGTCAATTTATTACACACTGAAATTTATTAGGTTTAATTCTGAATATTTTGCTTATTTCTTATTTCCCGCCTCTATCTGACATGCTGGCTGATTCGGAGTGAAAACAGCGACTCTGGCAACCCCGTGTCCGAGCCTTCCTCCATCTTAGCTTTTCCTACCGCTTGTCGGTTTTCGTCACGAGCCTTTTTAATATGCATGAATTACGATTTCCATACGAAATATAAATCTATAAAAAGCTATTCTTATTAGTTGGTAACCAGTGGAGGAGCTGAGAGAAGGTGAAATGAGTCATATTTTGCCTGCTGTTTATGGCTGAAAAGTATGCAGTAAGACTTACTGAAGTTGCTTACTACACATGCTGTTGTATTTTGGCTCTTTTGCGATTTTGTTTGTTTGTTTATTTATTTATTTATTTATTTATTTATTTATTTATTTTTAAATATTTCACCAACTTCTTGGTCTGATCTCAACTTTATTCTTCTTTAACCATTCTTTGGTAGACTGACTCTAGTGCTTAGGGTCATTGTCTTGCTTCATGACCCACTTTCTCCTGAGATTCAGTTCATAAACAGATGTCCTGACATTTTCCTTTAGAAATCGCTGGTGTAATTCAGAGTTCATTGTTCCATCAGTGATGACAGTGATCCAGGCCCAGATGCAGCAAAACAGCCCCAAATCATGATACTACCACCACCATGTTTCATAGATCAGATAAGGTTCTTATGCTGGAATTCATTGTTTTCCTTTCTCAAAACATAACCCTTCTTATTTAAACCAAAAAATTATGTTTTGGTCACATTCACCACAAAATATTTTTCCAATAGCCCTCTGGCTTGTCCACATGATCTTTAGCAAACTGCAAAAGGGCAGCAATGTTCTTTTTGAAGAGCAGTGGCTTTCTCCTTGCAACCCTTCCATGCACAACATTGTTGTTCATTGTTCTCCTGATGGTGGACTCATGAACATTAACATTGTCAAAACAATGAAATGAAAAGATTCAGTAGTGTTATGATTTGATATGTCTAAAATGTTGCCTAGCAACCTCTTTACAGCTGAGGGAGACAAAATTCTGTGTTAAAACTGAATAGCATTCACCCAAGTCTCTTTTTAACCTAATATTTTATTTGTACCTGTTTATGTCATCATTATTGGTGTGAACTTTTACTCAAACGTTAAAGTGGGTGAATTTGGATAGTTGTTATCCATTGTGCATATGTGTAAATGAAAACATCATAATGCTCGCGCTCTACATACGAGCTCATAATGTAACTCATAAAGTAACTTCATTTGCATGGTGGCTTTATCACACACGCATCGCAGGCACAGCTTAGAGCTCATGTACTCACTGTATGAAAAATACCCTCTATTCTTGTGACATCAAGTAATTCAAGTCGTCTTATGACCTATATTGATTGTTTTTATTAGGATCTTTTATACTATTGTGATATTGTGATACGCGCGCATTTACACTTTTCATCCGGATCAACTCTTTAGGTGGGTAACAATTTTCTACAAACACAGGAGGTGAATTATTATTGTGATTTGGCCCAAAAGCTACTTGCACTGGCGCGCCTGTTGTTTTTATGGTCCTTTTATACAACTACTTTTAGTGTATTTGCACAGTATTCAACTGTAATATTTGTATTAATATATTTAATGTGCTATTGTGATGGTAAGTTTTGTCTATGAACAATATTTGTACGTTAGTGTAATTGTACTTTAGGCTAGACCATTAAGCTACATGGTATTAAAGGAGAACTAAGTTTAAATGTGAATTAATATGTAAACCAGGTGTGTCCTTGCTAAACAGACATCTGATAAACAGATTCAGTATGGGTTTTATGTATGTACGTTCATACTCATTGAGACTGTAGGTCGTATTTCAGGTGCATATCTGTGGTATTAAATACCTTATGGAAAACATCTGAAATGCTGCAGCTGGATGTCATTTTATCATCTGATTCAGTGTTCAATCAGCCTCCCTTTGCTCTCTGGGATCATTTCCATACCAGAAACCAGACACAGCCAGCAGAAGATCTAGGAATCTGGTGTAATCATTATTACACTGATGCACCTCTGATACTGTAAAGTAAACCAGCAAGATATTTTTACATAGATTATAATTAATCATAATTTAGTTTATCAAAATATGGTAATACCTGTGCAGTATATAATCTCAGAATAGCACTTTAAACAAGGCAGTGAGCTCTTTCACATTGCTGGGCTGTCCCGTCCCGATCACCTCGCTCTTCTATAGGAGCGCATTTCGACGACGTCACCAAAGTGCGGGTATGGAAGAGGACTGCGGTGTTTAGGGCGCATTTGGGACAAGGCCGCTGTGTTATTGTTCCAGGATAATCCTCTTCGCTCTCTCACAACTAATAGCGCTTTTACATCATCGTCTTTCAGTCTGCTGGGCTGTGGAGACATGTAGCAGCATCCCTCCTGACACAGCTAGGTTTATGAGACCTGTTTCTGCGGCGTTTTTAAAGCGTGCCGTGCTGGTAGGGTTTTTTCTTTCTTTTGTTGTTACGATTATACATGTTTCACATAGCATGATGTCGACTAATTTGAAATTATTTTATCAGCAAAGTGAGAACGCTTGAGATATCAGTAGTCAAAGTGCCGCAATGCAGGAAAGCACGTAGTGATCCGGGCTGATGCTGGTGCTGATGCTGAACTCTCAGGAAGGATGGGTTGGGCTGGGTGCGGGCTCTTTGCGTTTATTAAATAATCTAATTCTATCTTAATACTGCATAATTTATTGCCTTTCCGACGTAACATCATGAAGTGTCTGCTGAAGTGTTCAAGTTTGTTGGGCAGTTTGACGTCCGTATGAAAACAAAGCTACTAAATGCACAGTTTTAATTCATTCGCGTTGTAATTCTTAAATATCATGATGACAGTCACAAAGCGTTGAACTTGTGTTACAGTGCTACATTTTTTTTTTTTTAGCCAGTTATGGGTGGAAATAGGAGAAAGGGAGGTTATGCGAAGCAGAGCTATGTCTATGGAAAGCCAAAGGGCTCAGATAGAAGCAAAACGCAGTTTTGTATAGAGTTCATGGTTAAGCCTAGAGGTGTGCTTTTTAAAAATCTCACACCTGCCCACTCCTGAAAGAATTCTGACCAATTCAGTTATATTTGGTGACACGTGACACTATTTCCACACGTACATGCACACATGTTATGCAAGTGTCATTGTTTGCCACATTTAATCTTCTAGATGTACATAAGATATGTAAGTGAGTATCAGTTACATATCTTATGTACATCTAGAAGATTAAATGTGGCATCTATAAATGGCACGTCAGAGGCAAAACATGTCTGTCCATCTGGTTTCCAAGTCGAACTTTAATGTTTAGTGATTTCATGCACAGCTTTGTAAGACAGACGAATGAGCTCAGTTTTTCTTTGTTGTTATTGGGCAGCCCAATTCAAAAACTCTGACCTAGTGTATTCTGGGATAACCAGTGCTGTGCCAAACAGAGCATTCAGTGGCATGCCATGGGTGGCATGTCACTATCCAGTCTCACTCTGCGCACTTTGGATGGTTTAGAGCTTGTTAATGTGGCATGTCAGTGGACAAATGCTGACTGAGACTCAGAGGTCAGAGTTGAACATGGAGGTTCAACTCTCAGGTCATTATCAGCCTGGAAAAACCTTCCAGACCCTGCTGTAGACTGAGAATCCTCCATCCAGAAAAGGCTGTTCACTG
The DNA here is from genome assembly GCF_001660625.3 of Ictalurus punctatus. Taxonomy (NCBI): domain Eukaryota; kingdom Metazoa; phylum Chordata; class Actinopteri; order Siluriformes; family Ictaluridae; genus Ictalurus; species Ictalurus punctatus. The sequence goes on along the minus strand of NC_030434.2, from coordinate 1,599,739 downwards.
AATTATAATAAGAGCTCTGTTGATGGACATGAACTTCTGCACTGACCGGTCACACTTCCAGGACCAGTGTTACATTTGGCATAACACTGTATGTGATACATTGCACACCGTACCCAGGTGATCAACAACACAGAGCACATCACACAGGGAAACTGCTATTTTAAACTGTTTTAAGTATCTCACCTGACACACTGGAAGTGTTGCACAGCTTTAAAAGAAGATGCCGGGTCAAACAGAATTGATTTATACATCAGCTTTCATTCTCTCCTCCATAAGCATGACCTTAATCTTACCCCAGCTGAGACATTTGTTCATGGCTGATGGCTACATCCAGACAGACAGCCAAATAATATAGACATATGAGTGTGGGCTTCCCTCATTGCTGTTATAATAAGCTCCACTCTTCTGGGAAGGCTTTCCACTAGATGTCGGGCGTGGCTGTGGGGATTTGTGTTCATTCAGCTACAAGAGCTTTAGTGAGGTTGAGGTCAGGCATTGATGTTGGGGGAAGAGGCTCCAGCTTCAGTTCATCCCAAAGGTGTTCAGTGGGGTTAACAGTAATTAATGCCAGCTTGTTAACTGTCTAGTCAACACGAGCAAGCAAAAACCACAACGGTGGCAGTTTACATACTGGCCCTTACAGACTCTGTCCATCGAATATACTGATCTCCACTGATTTGTTTGTCTGCTCTTCTATTCATTCCTAAACAAACACGTCATATCTAAGAAAACTCTCTTTTTTCATACAAGTATGTTTGAGGAGAAAAAGGAAAACTATTTACAATGATGTCCTTTAATCTCCGTTTGTGGGTAGTGCAGTAGTGGGAGACTTCAAGAATTTAAAAAGATTTTAATAAAAGTTGATATCAGACTGAAATATTGTAGCTCATGGGACATCAGTTGTGTCATCTTTGTATATTGTAACAAATAATAAAATTTGCTATATTTATAGGATTTATTCTACTTTTTCTCAGCCTCAGGACTGACAGTTGTGGAATCACAATGGGAGCCCCACTTGTGTTGTTGAGTTTTTTCTCTTTGCTCTTATCAGCAGGTGTGTATATGCAACTATACACATGTGTGTGTGTGTGCACTGTGTATGCATTTATTTTAAATGTTCACTTTGAAACGTAATCCTCAGCAAACACTAAAATGTCATCATGACTGAAAACATGATGAAAACAAATTGTTTGTTACTTTCCTTATGTAGATGCCATCAAACCTAGGTTCTTTGAGCCCAGAATCTTTGACAGTAAGTCACATCTGTTTCTGCTTCCAAAAACAGTGTAATACAAATATATGCATACAATCAGCCTTTGTTTCAGAAGGCAGCATCAGTGTAAATGCAACGCATTTCTCATTTCTATTGGTTGTATGATTTTACTATAAAGTTAATTTGTGTTTCAGAGGAGGCCACAGGTTTTGGACCCATATTTGAGGAGGAGCCCTTAGATACAGTATATGCTGAGGATTCTCCTGAGTCCAAAATCTCCATGAACTGCAGAGTGCGAGCCAACCCCCCAGCCACTGTCAAGTAATAGCTGCTTTTTACCAAGTTTCCACACTGTAAAACTGGATAGTTCATTTAACTCAAAAAATTTAAGGAAACTTAATTATCTAAAAATTTTCAAGTAGATAAAGCAATTTCTTTAAGCCAAATACACTTAAATATAACAAAAATTTAACACAAACTTTTTCAACTAAAATTCATTTTTGTTATATTTAAGTGTATTTGGCTTAAAGAAATTGCTTTATCTACTTAAAAATTTTGAGATAATTAGTTTCCTCAAATTTTTTGAGTTAAATGAACTTATCCGGTTTTACAGTGCACTTATTTCTTGGTTTTGCCTTCCATTGTGTCATTGAATCAAGCTTTTTGTTGAATCTAATCAATATCTTAAATAAATATCCATTTATTTTGCCAATAATGTATGTACAAGCAAGTATTTAGAAAAAAAACTGTACATCGGATATTAAAGAATATGCAAAAATATAGGTCTTCTTTTACCATATGTAGGTTTATGTTTACTAATTCTTTGCAGATGGTGGCATAATAACTGGGAGATTAAGCTGATGGAGCAGCCGGATGAACACTACAGTTTAGTGGGCGGAAACCTGGTAATCACCAATCCAGACAAGAATAAACATGCTGGAAAATATGTGTGTGTGGCCAAGAATGTTTATGGCACAGTCATCAGCAAAGAGGCCACTGTGAGGTTTGGATGTAAGTGATGCCTTTAAAAAAATGTTTCCACTTTAATTTAGTTTTTGCCAATCCAAAACTACCTAAAAGTTACTTATCAAATCCTGCTCTGCACCACGTTCCCTTTTCCCATCAAGCATGGCTTAACTTAACTCACGGATCTCTCAAGATACAAGGAAGACATGCGTAAAGACTCTTTTCTGTACAGGCACCCAGGTCGAGTGTGCTAGAATATTAAGTGATAAGAGATCACTAATCAAGTGCTATTTAACTGTTGATACTGCTGTAGCTTCACAGCCCTAATGTACACTCTCCCTCCTCTTATGCCCTCGTTAAGCGATATACTAGTAGAGGCATTAAACTCCAGGGTTACCAAAGGTATAGATACTGTTGCACGACAAAAAGCCAAGGTCCTTTCAGGCAAAAATAAAAGCCCCTTTGAGAAATACTCCCTCCATCTTAAAAATAAAACAGGTCTACAGAAGAGCTGAGAGGCAATGGAGAAACACAAAGCTGGCAGTTTGTCTTGCTGTGTATAAAACACAACTGAAAAACCTCAATAGTGAAATGAAGTCTTATTTCTTAAACTTGAATTATACTCAGGAAAATAATACAAAGTTCTTCTTTGCAACTATAGACCGGCTGGTTGAATCCCACCCCACATCCCATTAGAATTTCTCTTGGCTGCCAAATTTGACATGTTTGCAATTTTTTTAGTGACAAGATAGTTGGAATAAGGAAAAACATAGCTAGCACTCACACCATTGGACTGACTACCCTGCCACCATTCAGCTACACTAATAGCAATATCTCCTGTTTTAAAGCGATTGGTTTGGAACATTGAACATTGACTATAAACACTGGAACATAGCCTTAAAACCCTTGTCAAGTCCTGATTCTTCTGTGCTTATTACTTACAGACCTACTATATCTCCACCCTTCCATTTCTTGGCAAAGTTATTGAAAAAGTAGTGTACAGTTGAATGATTATCTTAATGCAAACCATCTTAATGGAACAGTTCCTTCCAGCCAGGCCAGTCACAGCACTAAAACAGCATCTCTCAATGTCTTAAATGATCTGAGAGTTAACTGAGACACAGGTAACCTATCTGTTGTGGTTCTGCTAGATCTAAGTGCTGCTTTTGATACACTCGAAATGAAATTCTACTTGATCAACTGGAAAACTGGGTGGGCTTAGATTGGTTTAGAAATTAGATTGGTTTAGATTATATATAAGTGGGTCAGATAGGAATCATATCTAATGATATGTAATAGATCATATCTATTCCTGTTATGTTGTTAGGTTCCAGGGCCTTTGCTTTTCAACATTTACATGCTTCCACTTCCTGGCATAATACAGATACCTAACACTGGTTATCACCAGTATGCAGATGATTCCATGCTTTATATATTTTATCCTTAGCACCAAACCTTACAAGTCTTACAATTATGTACACTTAAATAAAGTTCTCATTATTGGAAGCAAAGAAAAGAGGAAAGACATTCAGGCTTATCTAGATCCCATGAATTTGGAGGCCAAATAATGTGTCAAGAATTCAGGAGTGTGCATTCATTTATGACACAGCCTGTTTAGGGCCAGGACTGTGTGCTGATTTAGGAGGCAGCCTGCTTAAATGAAGCAAGCGCATTAGGCTTTCGCACCAGGGGTGTGTGCTCATCTAAAAGTTCTGTGAGTTTGTCAATGGAGAGGTCCCCCTGATTGCCCCCTAGTCACATTACTGCAATTTACCTGGAAGTGTATCTACTGCCAAGGCCTCGATAACCACGCACTTCTTTTTGTGTTTTGTTATTAGGGTCCACCCAGTCCTAAATCAGCAGATTTACTGGGTGGGGAAAGTGGGTAGGAACCACCACCTTTATTCTATGCGTTTGGCTCTTTTTTGAGCAGAGCCTGAAGTTTCTGTGTCTGATAACTGGTCCTGAAAACTGGATAGTGACTGTTGAGCCTGGGCAAGAGGACTCTGCTCCATGACCAGGATATGACTCAATGACCAGTGTAACCAAGTATTACAGTCTAGGAGGTTAAAGCTGTATCTTTTGCTAACTTAGAGGTTAATTTCTAAAATTACAAAGCAACAAATTCACTATTATATAAAATTAAATAGCCAAAAGAAATCAGAAAAAGCTCTGCAACCAGACGGCGTATATTCGTAATATTTATGTCCATAGATAGATAACACATAAAACTCATCATCAAAATTCCACCTAAAGATTACCACAGAGATTCAGTACACAAACTTGACTGAATATGAACTCTGCCTCCAGTGAATGATTACACCCCAAACTTTCCCTATGACATCTTGTCCTGTATATGCTTTTCCATCTTGTGTGAATGTCTGTAAGTAGTAAACATGCTGTTTAACTAAATTAGGCTCCATCTCACTAGAATTGACTATCAACATATATTTGGGAGAGGTGATAATTATTGGGAGATGGGAAGAGCTAAATGGTTCTTAAGGCTTTTTTTGTTTGGGAGAACCCATGGAATTATTTGGCTTCTGGTTCACAAGATTTGGACCAAAATATAAAACCCTGTGCTTTAGTGTCACCAATAGGCCAGTTGGGCCTATCTTGCTTGACTCAGTAGCGCGAGGGAGTAATATCTATTCACCAAATTTCTCATATCTATAACTTATGGTTTGGTCTGAAGAAGAAGAAGAAGAAGAAGAGGAAGAGGAAGAAGAAGAAGAAGAAGAAGAAGAAGAAGAAGTAAATTAAGAAAATAATAAAAAATTATAGGGTTCCAAGACTTTGTGCTTGGACCTCTGATAATAAGACAAACCCAAAGAAAAACATTAGGGTATTACCATGAGGTCTTCCAGCACATTTGGTGTTTGAATCAATAATAATAATAATAATAATAATAATAATAATAATAATAATAATAATCGAAATAAAAACAAGAACGCTTGGCCTCCTAATAAGAAGAATTCCTACAGACTCAATAGGGTGCCTATGCACCTTGGCCTAGTAAACTGAGATTAAAATATAATGAAGATAAAAAAGCATATTATGAATATACATAATTTTGAGTCTAGGCTTTATTCCAGGCTTTATTACAGGCTTTAGTACTAAGTACTACAGTGTACTTAGTGACTTATACTTCTGATGCTGTATTTAATATTTGTGCTCTTTTATTCCAAGTTCTGAACCAATTTCCTACTGATGAGAGAGAGACTGTGTATGTTAAAGAAGGACAGGGGGCTGTCCTCCTGTGTGATCCACCCTCTCGCTACCCAAGTAAGAGGTTCTCTTTACAACTATACTTACCCAGGGTTCAATGTAAATACTTAAATAAATGTTCAGTGCATGTGTAGATATTAATCTAGTATCAATAGCCAGATACAATACAAAGTAGGCATAGGAGCAATAATGTGTTCATAAGAGGTCTATAGTTTGTTATATCATCATTATATATTGTATACAATCCAATGAAATCCATCAAAAAGTCCATGATTATTATCATAATGTGATCCTAATGGGTCTTTTGCTCCTTGTTCATTTTTTTTTTTAGATGAGGTGATGTACCGATGGATCTACAATGATTTCCCCAACTTTATTATCCCTGATCAGAGGCGCTTTGTGAGTCAGACAACAGGCAACCTCTACATTGCTAAAGTAGAGGCCTCTGACATTGGCAACTACTCATGTTTTGTGTCCAGCCCTACCATTGGCAAAAGTGTCTTCAGCACACCCATCGCTCTGGTGCCAGAGATAGAAAGTGAGTCTGTGTATGCACACAATTAAAAGCCAACAACAGTATAAGCTGATAAATAAGTCCCCTAATTTAAATAGAATAGTAAGATTACCATGATTATTAATACATAATTAACCTCTTCCCGATATCTTTTCAGAGGAAGTTCATCGATATCCAGCAGACATTCGAGTCAGATTTCCAAAGACATATGCCCTGGTTGGGCAAAACATCACATTGGAGTGTTTTGCCCTGGGAAAGTAAGTCACCAAATCAGATGTAGTGTGACTTTTCCGATTTATTTGCATTTTTTTTTTTTTTTTTTTTTTTGCTGCTTTCCTCTGGCCACTTTGAGTTGGGTGGGACTCTATTGGGAGTAGGTGACATCAGGTAGTTCTACCTTACATGTTATAAAAGTAAGAAGAATTAGCAGACTGACTGGAGCATAAGAACATTGCAATATATACTTTATATACCAAACCAAGCATGCGCAAACCATAAGCCATAAGCTTTCCACAAGTGCCATGTCAACATATGTACTAAATACTAAATGTCATGTTTTTGATTAATGACTTTTAATCAAATCAGCATTGTGAAGACATTGCACATCATCAGTATATTTACTTACAGTTAAATCTTTCTACTAACAAAAAAACAAAAAAAACAGACAGGCCTCTGTGTCATGGGTGGGTTTTTGTGTGCTTCTCAGCCCTCTTCCACACATCCGCTGGAGGAAGCTGGATGCTGATCTGCCACCCAACTATGAGGTAAGCATGAATGGTGCTCTGCTACACCTCATCAACGTGCAGTATGAGGACGAGGGTAGCTATGAATGTGAGGCCCTCAACGTCAAGGGCATGGACTGGTACCGCCAGTGGCTTTATGTGGAGGGTAAGAAATAAAAACCTTTTATTTAACTTGTTCTGGCCTTGCTGTCCTCATGCACTGTATTTATTAAAGCTTTTACATGAGAGTGAGAGGCAGGACAAAAGTTTGTAAACTCAGTGTTGTTGCAATATTCATCATAAAAATTAATATTTACACATGAATTATATGAATATTTGGTAACACTTTCTATGAAGCCCATGCTTATAATGAAATATAAGCCCTATTTCTAATGATTTATAAGCTAGTATTACTGCTGTATAAACACATTTATAATGGCACATAAAGACCTATACTTCGTTATAACAACAGTTATAGCTACATTTATATTATTATACACTTGCTTTTTCAGTGCACATGCTCATAATGCATTATACACCAATTTATAAGTATTAATTAGTCAGTTTTATGATTCCATGCAGTCTGCATTTTTATAATGTTATTATATTAGGTATAATGATTAATTAGTAATGCAGATATATTTCAAGGTCCAATAAGTGAAGTATTTTATATTGATGTTGATAGTTGTGTTGTGCTGCCTTAGTAATACTTATTGTGAGTTATAATATAATTACTAACCTTTATAAATGCATCATTGATGGCTTTAAGTAAAGTGAAAGCACAGTTTCCATAATGTAAATGTTAAGAATCATGAAGATGTGCTTATTATGCATTATTAATGCCTTTAAAATTATTTATTTGTAAATGTACCTACAGAACAACAATGGTTTAATAAAGTAATGAAAAAACAGAAATCATATTAGTGCAAACAGTTGCAAACTTTTTTTTTAATGTGACATAAAATCAAAACATTGCAACATTCATTTTAAGTATAGTAGTCAAATATAAAGTATAATGTCAAATCGGAATATGCATTTCCATACATATGGCTGAGGAGCTAGAGCTTTTAACAAGTCAAACTTTCTAATCAAACAAATACTTCACAAAGAAATTCCTGACATCAAGATGAGATGAACAAGTACATTAAGAACAAGTGGCTGACACACTGTCTCAGAAGGTGCTGGCTAGTGGCAAAAGTTCTCCATCAGTTTTCATCTGGGAGATCGTCTCTTTGATGGCACTGCTGATTGCAGCAGGACATCTATCTGTAAATGAGGAGAGCTTCTCCACACGCTCATTCCATGGTGTCAAAGACTTCAGGAGCAGCTCATTTCACTTCATTAATATGATTTGTTGCATTAATATTAAAAAAAACATTATTGTTGATGATTAAAACCATTATTGTTCAGTAGTAGCATTTACAAATAAACAATTTTAACCCTTTTTTACCAGTACACTGGCATTCCGTTCAACCGACAGAACGGAAACCGACTTATCAGACATTTTCAATCAGTGATGTTAACGAATGAGTGATTTTTACACCGGACATGAGCAGCAGTGAAATGGGAGTTTCAGCGTCGAGACTAATTCTTTTTTTTTGCCACGCTGCTTCAGCTGCTCGCGCTCAATTAAAGCGCCAGTACACGGCTGAAAGATTTAAAATGAAGATGAGTTGACAAAAAAGGTAGATATTGCACAGAATGATAGATTTGTAGAGTAGTATGTTTCATATCCAGTTAATGTTAATATGAGTTAATAGATATAAAAAAAAGTGGATATTATATATGACCAGTTTGATGTTCAGTGATGAAGTAGAAATGCTTTTGTTTGTGGTGAGTAAATGTGAGACTAACAGGAGGTTTTTTAAAATTCAGTCAATGTCAATATGAATTAATAACATTCAATAAGTTAAGAAATCTTAGTTTAATCGTCAGTTTAATCGCCTTAGTTTGTGTGAATGTTAATTAGAGTAATGTGTTTTCTGTGTATGAGACCAGTTACTGTGAAACAACTTGTTGAAATGGAGAGAATAAAGTTTTTATTTGCGTTTCCTTCAGAATTGTGGAATTAATTATTATTCATTTAAAAGAAGGTATAAAAGGCAGAACCACTAAACTATCGGTATCGGCATCAGCCGATATCACTCTGAATAATCGGCATCGGCTGAGAAATTTAGTATCGGTTCATCTCTAGTATAAACAAATTAATTATTGAAGTCTGTTATAAGATTGGCTTTCTGTGTGTGCAATGTCATGACGCTCACTCTAGGCTAAGCATGCGTATTTTTGTCGGCCACGCTATGGGCAGGAACAGGATATGACGTCATACATCAAACCAGGCAGATTCTCTTTTTAAGTTGTTTTTATAAATCTTTCAAAGCTTTGTTGTAAAGTACAGGATAGTGCGATACTGCTAAAATTAGCACTTAAAGGTCATGCAGTGACGTCACTATCATCTACGGGCCACACGTCTTCACTTGCTAGGCTTACACAGGTCAAAGCTCACCAAATTTGAACTTTCATCACGCAGCGAGCTTGTGTTTCCGGTCTGCCGTTTTCAGATACGTTTGCGTGTTAAAGCATAGTGTGACCGCCCCATGACTCTGGCAAGGAATTGGATTTTTTTTTTGTTGAGGAAGACAGCATGGATTGAGCTGAGGAGCATTCCAGCATGGAGTGGACACGGTCCTTGAAAAGTACGTAAATTATGTTGCTTTCTATTTTTAATTTTTGCTTGTAGTGTGGAATTGTCTTTTTTGCAGGTAGTATGGAACTATATTTTTCTACATGTAGCATGGCAGTAATGTTTTTTTCACACTGCATTAAAAAAAAATATATATAAAATTAAACAACATCACATGCACCAGTATGGGTTCTTTGATAGCTAAGTAGAAATATAGAATTATTATTGTTATTATATAAATATAAAATCCATTTTAGTATTTACTATGGGCCATTTTGGGTACTTATTGTATTTTGTTTTCATGATTATTTATTGTTACAGAGAACAAGAAAATGCTCCTGATCCTCCTCACACTTCTTCTGAAGCCTTTTCCCCCAAGACCCACATGGAGGTTTCCACTGCAAAACTGACAGCTCCATCTTCCCCCCAGAGAAGTCAGAGAAGAGGGGTCACTCGTGTGTCACTCATTTGAGCCATTAGGAGAGCCAGTGCTGCTGCACCTACAACATAACCTGAACAGGACAGGTGTCACAATATTTATGAGGATGATGTGCCACAGTCTTTGCAACAACACAAACCTATATGCAGATTAAAAGCAGAAGGGCATGTAGACACCATGGAGTCCTGTAACTAGCCTGAACATATGCAAATTCCTGGGCCTGGTAATTCATTGTGGTCTAATAAAGCCATCAAGAGTTTGAGATTTGTGGAGAAAGAATAAGCTACATAATTTTAGATGCCCAACCTCTGTCCTGGGATTCTATAGATTTGAGGGAATATTCTGGATCCTGTACAAGAGCAACGCCAAAGATGATGAGCAGAGTGACCGGCTAAAAGGCACCACTGGCTCCGATTAGCTCTTTTATGTGAAGCCCACCAGGAAGCAGCTCTTATTGACATGTAGGGTATACTACCAGCTTCATCAGAACCTGGCCATCGATGAAAGAATGGTAGCCACAAGGTCTATAATTGTGGGTTTTGGGAGTGATGAAGCCACAAGTTCAGCATGTCACAGGTGGCAAAGAAGAGGCCATGCTATCCAGTGACAATTGTAAACATCTCAACCTCTGCCAAGAGAGACAAAGCCTCAGCTGGGAGAAAACACTGTGTACTGCCTTCAAAGGAAGAAGTATAACAAGACTATGTACAAATACATGTGTACTATAGTAGAGTTGGGATGATGTCAAGGACAGCCAAGCTCAATGATGTGCACTAGACCCTGACTCTTATTTTTTTTTTTATTCATGTTTTTTTTTTTTGCACTTTTGTTCATGTTTTGCATGTACTAGTTTATATTTTGCACTTTCATATTTGTTGTAAATAGTTATTTTTGCCTCCTAAAATCCAATCCCACGTCCCTGTCATAGGAGGTGGAAACAGCACCTTCTGCATGCCTGTATTACATATGTGATAGTGCTAACAGGGCTCTGGTGCTGATTTCAGTAAAGGCTAAATGAGATGAGTTTTAAAAAGTTTCACACTTTTTATTTGTGAAATTACACATTTTGTAGCTAAGAGTTTCATGCTTTTCCAATGTGTTATTTCATTTTGTGCCATTTGGATATATTTTTTGTGAATTTTTTTGGTGGTTTGTGCCATATGGACATGTTCTATTTGTGTAATAAGCACATCTTCATGATTTCTTAACATTTATATTATGGAAACAGCATCCTATGCTTTGACTTTACTTAAAGCCACCAATGATGCATTTATAAAGGTTAGTAATTGTATTATAACTCACAATAAGTATTAATAAGGCAGCACAACACAACTATCAACATCAATATAAAATAATTCACTTATAGGACATAGAAATAAATCTGCATTACCAATAAGTCATTATAACTATAAATATAATAACATTATAAAAATGCAGACTACATTTTTATGAATACATTAATAGAACAATAAGACTGACTAATTAATACTTATAAATTGGTGTATAATGCATTATGAGCATGGGCACTGAAAAAGCAAGTGGATCACTTATAATTAATTCTAACTATAATATAAATGTAGCTATAACTGTTATTATAACAAAGTATAGGTCTTTATGTGTCATTATAAATGTGTTTATAGAGCAGTAATACTTGCTTATAAATCATTATAAATGGGGCTATAATTCATTGTAAGCATGAGCTTCAAAGAAAGTGTCACAGAATATTTTTATGAATATTGTAATTCTTGTTTTAACATGATTTCCTGACCAGGTGCTCCAGAGTGGGCAGAGCATATCAATGACACAGAGAAAGATGTTGGCAGTGAGCTTACTCTTTCTTGCATGGCTGTGGGCAAGCCATTACCATGGATCCGGTGGTTGAAGGATGGCTATTCAGTTAGTTCTGTTTCTGTTCTTTATTCATTTTATTGGAAGGGCCTATGTAACACATTCAAAAGAAATGCATCAATCTTTCATAAGGCAATTATAGAATGTATACATAGTGCACCATATCAGTGTTATCAATGCAGACTTGATGTGTTGTGAAGGTCCAGAGTTGGTACACTTCAAACAGTTATTGTTATATTCCTTCTTTGCGTAAGTATGGCAAAGGGCAGCTGAAGTTCTCCAGTCTCACTTTTGAAGATTCAGGAATGTATCAGTGCGTCGCTGAGAACAACTGGGGAACCATCTACGCTAATGCAGAGCTGCGTGTGGTCTGTGAGTTGCACTGCACACATCTACACAAATTTGTATTAGCAACAGCGAGTGTTTTCTTTATAACTTTTAAAGAATTATCCATTTGAATGATGTTTCGATACTCTCTTCCTAGCTTGTGCACCTACATTCATTTACAACCCAGTAAAAAAGATTTTGTTGGGGGCTGAAAATGGGCGTGTGGTGATTGAGTGCAAACCACGAGCTGCTCCAAAGCCAAAGTTTATTTGGAAACGTGGCTCTGAAACACTCTCCAACTCATCCCGGTAAGTTAATTTAAGATTCCCCTCTATACCTAAGCAAGAGCATAACCTTTGCTGCAATGTTTCTACTCAATTTGCCTACTTAATCTCCAAAGCACAGACCACTGCCTAGATATTATTCTAAATGTACTCTTGTCTTAGTATCAAGTATATTGTAAGAAATACAGCTATTTAAATGAATACATTATAAAATTATATTGTTTTTGCTATTTAATACTTCCAGTGCATATGTCCACTTCAAATTTACACACACAGTCTTTTGACTTCGCTTTGTACTTGTACTTTGTACTTTGAAAATATTTTATATATAATAACGATTTTTTAATAGAATCTGATTGTGTGTCCAGTAAGCATTCCTGAACTTTCTGATAAAAATATTTCTAGATAGCTAATGTTGTATAGAGACCATGCCCATTTCTGGTTTAAATCAGAATATGAAAAAGATATGAGCATTTTGAGCACTAAACAGATACAAATACAGGTAATGGTATTGTGTTACACGTCTAATGCACTGGTATATTAAATAACAAAAATAAAGGTATCTGAAAGCTCCCCTCACTGTATTACACTGCTATATCATATATAATGCTCTTAATATAATATAATATAATATAATATAATATAATATAACTGTCTCCTCTGATTTATATAGTATATTTGTTTGGGATGATGGAAGTCTGGAGATTCTGAATGTGACTAAGACTGATGATGGTTTATACACATGTTACGCTGAGAATGACCGTGGAAGGGCCAACAGCACAGGGAGCCTTAGTATCAAAGGTTTGTGATTGTGTTTTGATAATTGTTGCATCTTTTATGTCTTTAGATTACAAAATTACATGAAGAAATTTAAGGCAGCTTCTAATGAAATGAACTTTCTAAATTACATTCCCATTTAATATCAATTTTTAAACAAAATTAAACAGCAAGTTTAACAACGAGTTGGATGCCTAAGACACTGGCTTAAATTTAACACGACAATGTAAGTTTACAGCAGGTATTAGGAAACTCCACTATTTACCACAGAACATGTCTGTACATATTTTAAGGTTTCATGAGATACTGGCATTGAAATCAGTGAGGTACTAAAGAAGTAACAAGATGTGTTCCTGAAAAAGGATTTTTCCTGTACTGTTAACTATTAAGTCAATGGAAAATCTAATTAGGCGGCAATTGATATCACAGGGTGAATTGTCTTCCGTAAGTATATCCAGGGATACCTGCTTTTAAATTTTGGACACAAACGTTATGACCGTAAATGCACTTCCAAAATTGACCAGACGGTGCCGCTAGAGTGTTGGCAGCACTTGGCCCAAATTTGGTCAGAATGTTCCCTAGACCCTCCCCAGTCAGTGTGCCAAATTTTACAACTATTTACCAGGCAGTTCTATGGGCTGTCATAGACATGCTAGCCAGAAGAAAACGAAAAAGAATAATAATAAGAGGAAAACATAGAATAACAATAGGGTTGTTGGCCCCCTAGTTATGGTTTGTAGTGCAACACAGTAAGATTTAATGGTGCATTATCTGTACACTGAAAAAGCTAAATTAGTTAATTTCTTAATTTTTTAATTAAGCCTCGTTTTACCACAGCGTTGTTTAATTCTCAGTTCTGATTGGTGTAGTTGATTAATTTGATATAGTAGTACAACTCTGATAGTAGTGCCTGTAGTAAGGTGAATCACAGGTTTTTATTAATATGCATGTTCAATTCAAGTCAGTTTTATTTAAATTCTGCTTTTAACAATGGACATTGTCTCAAAGCAGCTTTATAGAAATATCTATATAGAGTTTTTTAAATTTATCCCTAATGAGCAAGCCAGATGATGGCAAGGAAAATCACTCTGAGATGACATGAAGGAGCCGTTCCTTGAGAGGAACCAGACTCGAAAGGGTACACAACCTCTTCTAAGTGACATTGGATAGTGCGATTATAAATAATTTATCTTCTACAATGACAGTATATTTATTAATATTATTATTGATATTTTTAATGTTATTGATGTATATGTATAATAAATATATTTATTATGTATATTTATAGTTCACATAAGTGCTTTGCATTATGCCGTTTCTTTATGTTCTCCATCATGGGGAAGTTGGGTTAGTTTATCAGTTATATAACTAGCTGGATTTTTTTTTTTAGTTTTATTAATTCAAAAATTAATTTTAAAAAAAGAGAGGCTGGTGAGGATGTTCAACAACATTTAATGTAACTATGCATGAAAAAATTATACTATACATAAAATGTATGCCATATGTTATAAAGATTGTAATTGTTGCCAAACTACTGTGGTAAAAGAGGGATGAAACCTTAATTATTGATTATTTTCTTATATTATTCCTTACTTAAATTCTCACACAAATTTTTGGTATGCCATAACATTGCTTAACTTGTCTATGTATGTCCCTTTCTCAGAGGCAACTAAGATCACTTTAGCTCCATTAGATGTGGAGGTGACTGTGGGTGAGAATACAGTCCTTCAGTGCTCTGCCTCATATGACCCTAGCTTTGATATCACCTTCATCTGGTCAGTGGACTCATACATTATCAACTTTGCCACTGACTATGAGCACTATGAGCAGCTGGTGGTAAGAATGAAAGAATGAAAAATTTTGTCCAGGATCATAATGTTTCAAGCTGAAAATATTTTTTTATGAAAGCTATTATTTAGTTAAAACCCCAATTCCAAAAAATTGGGACACTGTGTAAAATGTAAATAAAAACAGTAGGCAGTGCGTTGTAAATGTCATAAACCCATGTTATTCACAATAGAACATAGAAAACATAAAATGTTTAAACTGAGGAAATGTACCATTTTAATTTTGAATTTGATGGCAACACATCTCAAAAAAGTTGGGACAGGGCCATGTTTACCATTGTGTAGCATCCCCTCTTCTTTTCACAACAGTCCGTATAAGTCTGGGAACTGAGGAGACCAGTTGTTGGAGTTTTGGGAGAGGAATGTTGTCCCATTCATGTCTGATACAGGATTCTAGCTGCTCAACAGTCCTGTGTCTTCTTTGTCATATTTTTCATTTCATGATGCGCCAAATGTTTTCAATTGGTGAAAGGTCTGGACCGCAGGCAGGCAGTTTACATTTACATTTATTCATTTGGCAGACGCTTTTATCCAAAGCGACTCACAAATGAGGAAATACAAGCAAAGCGATATATCAAGCAGAGAACAATACAAGTAGTGCTACCATACAAGATTTTTTAATTGAGTTCTCGAAAAGCAAAGTGCACAGAGTTAAGGTGAAAGAGCCAGAGTAAGGTTGTTTTTTTTTTGTTGTTGTTTTTTTAAAGGATAATGTGGGGTTGGCGATTATGGGTTAATTACGTGCTCACGGAAGAGGTGGGTCTTTAGCTGTTTTTTGAAGATAGTGACAGATTCTGCTGTCTGGATTGAGGTTGGAAGTTCATTCCACCACTGAGGGTCAGTTAGTGTGAAAGTTCTGGAAAGGGACCTTGAGCCATGCTGAGTAGGCACTACTAAGGGTCGGTCGCTAATCGATCACAGATTGCATGAGGGAACGTAAGCCTCAAGGACAATGTTGAGGTAGGGGGGTGCTTATCCAGACAAGGTCTTGTACGTGAGCATCAAGGCCTTGAATTTGATGCGGGCAGCTACAGGAAGCCAGTGGAGGGAGATGAAGAGGGGTGTGACATGGGTCCTTTTGGGCTGGTTGAAGAAGAGGCGTGCTGCTGCATTCTGAATCATCTGAAGGGGTTTACTGGAGCTGGCTGGGAGGCCCGAAAGTAGTGCATTGCAGTAGTCCAGTTTTGAGATAACAAGAGACTGGACTCGTAGCTGTATAGCCTGTTCGTTGAGGTAGGGTCTGATTGTCTTGATGTCATACAGAATGAACCTACAGGACTGTGCAGTTGTTGAAATGTGGTCTGTAAAGGTCAAGCTGTCATCAAAAGTCACCCCAAGGTTCCTGGCTGTCCTGGATGGCTTGAGTGTGGTTGAGTCGAGCTGTACAGTGAGGCTGTGTTTAACTGAGGTGCAGGCTGGGATGACAAGAAGCTCAGATTTTGCCAAGTTGAGCTAAAGGTGGTGTTCCCTCATCCACACCAAGATGTCTGGCAGGCAAGCAGAGATTCGTGCAGAGACAGATGGATCATCAAGCTGGAAGGACAAATAGAGCTGGGTGTTATCAGCATAGCAATGGTATGAGACGCCATGAAACTCATTCATCTGTGCCAGAGATGTAGTATAAATAGAAAAGAGCAGTGGACCAGAATTGACCCCTGAGGATCCCCAGTTCTGAGTTGCTGAGTTTCAAAAATATTAGAATTTTTTCAGAAATACCTGAAAAGCTGAAAAACCTGAAGCACCTGGACTCTTCTACAATGAAGCCATGCTGTTGTAATAGATGCAGCATGTGGTTTAGCATTATCTTGCTGAAATATGCAGGGCCTTCCCTGAAAAAGATGTCGTCTGGATGGAAGCATATGTTGCTCTAAAACCTGTATATGCCTTTCAGCATTGATGGGGCCTTTCCAGATGTAAAATATATTTTACACAGCATCCCAACTTTTTTGAAGTTGGGGTTGTACAATTTAAGTCTATTTATTATTATTTTGAATTATTTATTGAGATTAAACTAAATTGTTGACTAGACACTGATGCATGGATATCAATACAGAGTCTAATATGTTTGACATAATAATAGGACATTTTATATCTAAGTGTAATGACTTATTGTTATGAATTCACATATTTATGGATTTGTGTATAGAATCATGAGTCCAGTGGACACCTGCTGATTAAAAACATTCAAGTTGGACACGCAGGCCACTACACCTGCACAGCACAGACCATTGTTGACAATGCAACAGCTTCTGCTAACCTCTATGTCAAAGGTTGGTCTAAAATGATGATCCTGTTCAAGAATCATGCCATACCACAAAGCTTACAATATTCAATAAACATTATAAACTTAGACTACTTCATTTAGGTACATTTTTAAGGATTCTTTTGTTTTTGTTTTGAGTGGTGAAAATTCAACTTAAAGAATTTTTCAATTCAAATTTTTTTTAATATGAATTCTTTGCATAAAGAGACTTCAAAACGTATTGTTCTGTTAGGAGGGTTTTTTTTTAGGGGTCCTAAGTTTGTGACTTTAGTAGGGTTATTGAAGTACTTACAGTGATTACCTATTACTTACAGACTATTTCAAAAGTATTGGAACAGCAAGGCCAATATTTTCCCTATATACTGAAGACATTTGGATTTTAGATCAACAGATGTCTATGTCATCTTTAATTTCCTGATATTTACATAAACAACTTAGAATGTGCACCTTTTGTTTGAATGCATCCATTTTTCAAGTGATCAAAAATATTGTAACATGTGCCTGACAGGTGTTTCTTGTTACCCAGGTGTGTCCTTTTAGATTGACTGTTTAAAAGTTTAATAGCTCTGAGCATCTGCTCTTGGTTTGGGACCTGGGTTTCACCTGTGAAGATTGCATTTGTTGTTAAAAAAAAGGATAAACCAACATGAAGATCAGAGAGCTGTCTATGGGAGAAAGCAAGCCAATTTGAAGCTGAGAAAAGAGGGAAAATCTATCAGAACCGTTGCACAAACATTGGGTATAGCCAATGCAACAATCTGGAATGTCCTGAAAAAGAAAGAAACCACTGGTGTACTGAGCAACAGACACCAAATGGGTCGGCAAAGGAAAACAACAGCAGCTGACTTCACAGTGTGAGAACTGTGAAGAAAAACAATGACATCACCAAAAACCTCCACAGGGAATGGGTGAAGGTATCACAACCCACCATTTGAAGAAGACTTTGAGAGCAGAAATATAGAGGCCATACCACAAGATGCCAACTACTCATCAGCAGTAAGAATCAGAAAGCCAGATTGGAATTCATAAAGAAATACAGAGATGATCCACAAAAGTTCTGGAACCAAGATTAACCTCTACCAAAGTGATGGAAAGCCAAAGTGTGTAGAAAGAAAGGATATATTTATGATCCAAAACAAACAACTTAATCAGTGAAGTATGGTGGAGGTAGTTTTATGGCTGGGGCTTGCATGGCTGCTTCTGGAACAGGCTCACTAATCTTTATTGATGGTGGAACTCATGATGGTAGCAACAGAATAAATTCAAAAGTTTACAGGAACATTCTGTCTGCCAATTTACAGAGAAATGCCTCCAAATAAATTGGGAGCAACTTCATCATACAGCAAGACAATGATCCAAAACACACTGCCACCACAACAAAGGACTTTATCAGTGTGAAAAGTGGAACATTTTAGACTGGCCAAGTCAATCACCAGACCTTAACCCAGTTGAGCAGCATTTCACTTTCCGAAGAGGCAACTCATGGGAGAAACCCCCCAAAACAAACAACAACTGAAATAAGTTGCACTACAAGCATGGAAAAACAACACAAAAGAAGAATGTAACAGTTTGGTGATGTCAGTGGGTCAGCGGCTTGATGCAGTTATTGCAAGCAAGGGATACGCAACCAAAGTGTTATTTACTTTAATTTACTTTTTTTTTCTTCTCTTGAATGAGATGTGCAGACTAAATCATAGGTCATACAAAAGTGAAATCTGGTCAGTAGTTAGTACTTTTGAGATTGACATGTCTTTCTACTGATTCCTTGGCTAATTGTGAATCAATTTGCAGTGTAGGCCATTAGGCTCTCCCTGCTTAGATTTTTACCTAATTCGATTTAATACCTAACTAGTCCTAGGAATTGCAGCATATCTTCACATAATTGGTCTCAAAATACTGAGGAGAGTCTTGTAAACTTCAGAGATTTTTAAACAATATGGTCACCACATCTCAATCAGTTCTCATGTGGCTGAGCTTTATTTACTCAAACATTTATTATTATTATTATTATTATTATTATCACCATTATTGGTGCAGTGGTTAGCATGGCTGTTTCAAAGCTCCAGGGTCCAATCCAGAGTTGCTATCTGTGCAGAGTGCCCATGTACTTTTGGGCTTACTGCAGGTACTCTGGTTTTCTCCCACATTCCAAAAACAGACCAGTAGGTGGATTGACTACTCCAGATTGCCTTTAGGTGGGAATGAGTATATGAATGTGTATGCAATACTCTGCAATGGACTGGCGATATTCTAACACAAAATTATACGTTCTTTGATACTTGAGTGAGAATATATCTTTTCATGTATCAGCTAGGCCTGGTCCTCCTGGAGGGGTGCGTGTGGAGGAGATCAGAGACACATCAGTGAAGTTGGTTTGGAGTCTGGGCTCAGATCATAGTAGTCCACTCATCCAGCACATTATTGAAACCAGAGACTTCTACTCCCTAGACCCAGAGGACTGGAAAACTGCAGTGACATGTGAGTCCACTAGAGGAAGACAAAAGTTTATAGGCCAGTTCGCATTTAAAGCATGACTGTATGCGCACACGCAGCGACAACGTGAATGTCATTGTTCGCATATTGTATTCGCATGTGTATCATATATAGATCTGCAGGACTAAAAGTGACATCCACTAGATGGCATGTCAGAGCGAAAACATCCCTGGTCATCCGGTTTTCAAGTTGAACTGTAGTATTTATTAATTTCATGCACAGGGTTGTTAAATACACTGTCGAGCTCTGTTCAGTTTAGTATTAACTCAGATGAAATTACTGATATAAGGTCTGCCTTGTTTAGCTCCTGTGTTCCTGGATGGGAAAGCTGATACAGCCAAGGTCACTGACCTGTATCCTTGGATGGAGTATGAATTTCGGGTATATGCCATCAATGATCTGGGAGCAGGAGAGTGCAGTGTGCCCTCGATCAAAATTAAAACCTGGGATGCCAGTGAGTTCACGTGCTGATTTATGCTACTTAATAAAGCATTACTAATTTATGCATTATTGTTTTGACAATATTTATAAAGAACTACAAAAATCTGCTAATGAAATAAGGTTAACCAGCTTCCAATAATTTCAGTTCCCACCATGGCTCCCACTGATGTAAATGGTTATGTAGGCTTGAACGGAGAGCTCATAGTGACTTGGACAGTAAGTCTAATTATTCTTATGTGTCTTTAATATTCCATGACATAGTAATAATACTCAGCAGTCTTTCCTGAATAATATTTCCTGAACATCATGTTCTCATACCTTTCCCCAGCCCATGAAGCCCCAGTACTTTTTTGGTAAGAAGTTTGGCTATATAGTAGGTTTCAAGCCCCATGAGGACTACGAATGGAAGTGGTCAACGGTGGCTGATCCAGAGTCGAGACGCTACGTCTACAAGGACGGCATTATACCCAACACTGAGATACAAGTCAAAGTGAAAGGTTACAACAACAAAGGAGAGGGACCATACAGCCTGACCAAAGTGGTGTTCTCATCTGAGAGCGGTAAGACACCACTCCATGGCTCTGACTAGGAACATGATAACCAAACAAGGGAACTTTCAGGACTCAGGCCAAATCATAGTAATACCTGAATAAAAAATGAAGTTTATTTCAAGGAAGTCCAGTACATTAACTTAACTAAAATTAATTATTTTATTTATTATTATTTAATTTTAGGCATCAGGACCTTACAGATATGAAGAGTCCATAAGATGTACAAACTGAATATAGTTTCAAAATTAAACATAAATAAATGTAGCATTTATTTTGTGTGTGAAAATGAGTAGTGACAGTAATAAATATTTTTATTTTTTGATGTGCTAAACATGTTAACATACTGTATGTAGTGACAAATGGCCATCTTGTCACTTAGAGGTGTTGTAGGGTTGTTTCCGATGTGTGAGTTCCGAACAAGACATGCTTCTAGTCTAGTACTGCTTTTATCCACTTTATTTATCACAAAGCTCGTTGATGTCCTTTTAAACTCGCAGTTCCAATGCACAAACATATAGTAATCCCACCAGATTGCTTCCACTTGTCCTGACACTATTAAAATTGTTGTGCTTCCCTCCATTACACACCTGGCTTTTCTTACTCTCTGGCTACCTATATTCTAATTAGACCCATACTACACCCAGTGTTAAACAATGAAATTACAACAGACATTGACTACAACATAATGGCTCTTACACTGTATATTCAATATCCACTGCTGGCACATAGTGATAGCCCATTTACTGTATGCATAGTTGTCAGATGATGGTGGAAAAAAGTACCCGTTACCACTAATACTTTGTTTTATAAATGCTGCTTTATAGTAATTGTCAGATAAATATTTGATTAGCCGTGTAACATTTGTGCAGCCCCCTCGGAGGCACCACTGGATGTTTATGCCCGCCAGGTTACCTCCACTGAGGCTCTAGTGTGGTGGCTACAAGTTTTTCAAGTTCCTCCTCACTGGGTAGATGGCTACCAGGTAAGTCCTCAAAAACACAACAAATAATTACTCATAATAAAGCTTATGATCTGCATAAATAAAGTGTGATTATGCTGTAGTTGTATGGGTCAGTGATTTAAGATTGCTATAGCAGCAATCACCCAAAGAAAAATTTTATGTCAATGCAGAACTTGGTTTTTGGCTGAAAGTGAAGAACAATAATAAACAATAATAAAATTATTATTGTTTTGTTTTGTTTTGCTTTTCTTTAACGAAAAATTTAAAACAGCAATGTAATTTGCCTGCCTTCTGGTGCCCTTGAATTCAGAAGCATCATTGGTTATGTGCTATCTCTCTTTGTTCTGTGAACTTCATTTCTGTCTGCTCCTTACTGCCCACCTAAGAGCCTATATGTGCAACTTGTTTGAGATCTCACAGGATCCCAGTCTTGATGCACACTTTAAAATGGGGGTTAAATCAACCCTATGTACAGTTAACATTCTTATCCTTCAAGTACCCCATTGCCGAACCCTATAAATGTAGTTCTAATGGCTGTGTTTGATTCCTGTTCAGATACGCTACTGGAGGAAATATGATGACAATGAGGCAGCAGCCTCTCGTGTTCTGGTCCACAGCTCAGTTAACCAGACTCGTTTGGAGAACATGCGGCCTGACTCGCACTACCTTATTGAGGTGCGTGCTTACAATGGAGCTGGACTTGGACCACCCAGTGAGCACTGTGAAATGTTTACCAGGAGACCACGTAAGCATATAACCGAATCCTTGGGAATTTATGCACAATGTAAATGCAATGTATTCATTAATCTACAAATATACATACTGCTAGTCACTCGTGAAGTTTTCATCACCAATATTATGTAATTTCTATGAGAAAACCAGCCCTGTTATATCTAAACAAGTCTTACAAATATGTGTTGTGTGCTTGGATTTAACTGCACATAAAACAAATGACTGTGTCTTTACAATCTATTGATTTTTTCAGCTCCAAATCGACATCTAAGAGTATACAAATATGTCAGCTTTACACGGAAATGGCTGTATATCTACTGGGATCACATCTACAACTATTGGAATGAGTCCTATGTGGAGGGATACAAGGTGTGTCTTCTTTTTTAGTATCAGAGATAAACCAGTTGCCAGTCATTCACACCTATTAGAAACACAATTGTGTTAAACATGCACTAGTTACATTAGTTTTGGAGACCACTATGTATTGTTTATATATATATACTTCCACTGCATATATCCACTTCAAACCTATACACATAATGTGATTTGAATTTCTTATTATAAATATGATGAAAAATTAAATATTTATAAATAATAATAAAAAAGATGTTAAAAGGTATTCAAACACTATAAAAATTGGATTGGTCATTTGATTGATAAAGTTGATTTCATGTGTTGCATTAGCATTTAGAATCTGTTGCTGTTAACTCTCGACTTCAAGTTCAAATAGCTGACACTGCCAGTGAAGCAAACCATCCTTAGACTGAAAAAAAAAAAAAAAAAAAAAAAAAAAAATTATATATATATATATATATATATATATATATATATATATATATATATATATATATATATATATATATATATACATATATATATATACATATATATATATATATATATTTCCAAATACAAATTTACTTACCAATAATTGAGAATTAAATACATTTTTTTAAATTAATTCCATTATGCTAGGTTTTTTTTTTTTTTGGTGTTATGTTCACACTTTATCTTCCTGGCTTTTTAGATTTTGTTTAGAAAAGAAGGGGAGCGCTACGGGAAACTGTACACCACCGGCAGGCACTACATCGACTTTCCCATGCCTGAAACAGGGGATTATGTAATAGAGATACGGGCTCGCTGTGAAGGAGGAGATGGCCCTATATCACAGATACAAGTGCAAGGTGTGCTGAGAATTCTCTTTTAACATGATGTGTTTTCTTTTCTTTTCACTCTCGCTTACTTGTAGCCAAATGATTGTGTTCAGCAAAGGATTGTGTTATAACCAAATGTGTTCAATTACTGCCAACATGACCTTGAATTTTGAATGTTAAGTTTCTTTTAATGTTCTCTGACATGAGCTTATTCATACAGATTGCTTTTTAAACTGACCTCTGGAATGATCCCTTCCTGTACCTTTCACTTTTTCTGTCTTTTGTGTCCTGTGTACATAGGTGCAGCCATCCTGAACTCTCAGTCTCTCTGTGCTGTAGCTCTACTGCTGATGGTGATGGCATGCACGAACCTGGGCCTTTAGGAGTCTATACTTTCCCTAGTTGAGTCAGAAAGAGTGTAGGAAAAGCCAAATCCTACTCCCAGTCTTCTACAAATGTGTAATTTGTTCATTTCATTATGCAATTATTTGTATGTTGCATAACATTCCTAATGTATAGATCAAATTAAAACCATACTGGTGTTAGAGATGAGTCCACATGGTAATATGAAAACATCACAGTAGACATGCGAGTTTTGCAATATTTATAATTGGATTATTTAGTTAGTCCAAAACAAAAAACAACAACCTCTAATTGTTTGTAAAAACAGTAAAATTATTATTTTAATTTACTGTTTCATGTGTTTGTTTAAAATTGTGTTCATGTTGATATTTTCTATAATGCTGTATGTATTTAAACGTAAATAATATTTGTTTCTTTAAAAAAAAAAAAAAAAACTTTTAATAATTTTTAAATATTGTTTTCCCCCTATGATCTGTGTGAAGCAGCTGTTTGTTTACTAAATATTGTGATACACTTGTGAAAGATCTGGAAAGAAATATATGTGGGTAAAAATAATTTCTTCCTGTTACTTGTTTTAGTTAATGATCACTTTAAACTCCTATCACATTTTCTTACACTAGCTTTTTGAAGTGCAATCTTCCAAAGACAAAATAAAAGATCAGAAGTAAATTTGATCTTTCCCTGCTCACAATACCAAAAAGGACCATGTTCAGAATTGCCAATTTATGTCTGCAGTTCAAAAGATACATGAAAATCTTTAAACTACCTTTAAATTAAGCTTTGCCATCATTCCTGTTGACTGTTAGTTGCAAGACAATGTCACATAAAAGCAAGAGATTTGTGTTAAGTAATCTTAATTTATTTGTCTATCAGCGAATAACTTAATTTGTGTGTTATTTCATGTAATAAGCAATATTAGTAAATCATTGGTAAAGAGGACAGATAATGTACACTCACCATCCACTTTTTTAGGAACACCTGTACACCTGCTCATGTATGCAGTTATCCAAACAGCTAATCATGTGGCAGCAGCACAATGCATAAAATCATGCCGATACAGGTCAAAAGCTTCAGTTAATGTTCATATAAAACATCAGAATATGGAAAAAGTGTGATCTCTGACTTTAACTGTGACAAGGTTTTTGTACCAGAAGGACTGGTTTGAGTATTTCAGAATCTTCTGATCTCCTGGGATTTTCACACTCAGCAGTCTCTATAGTTTACACAGAATAGTGTGAAAAACAACAGCAACAAAAAAAACCTCTTACTTACTTGACCACTTTCCAAGTTATGATTTCTTTCTTGTAAAGCTTGACACCACTGGACATGTTCCATGGTCTTTGTTTGAGTCTGTTATATAAAAGTATGTTTGCATGTTGCATTATTATTTTGAATATAGGTATATCATGCTGAACCATTTAATAAATCTCTTTGGATGTATAATCATTATTTAGTAAGTTTTTAGGGGTACTGTATAATGGCACAGTAATTTAATTTTTTTTTTTTTTAAGTATTACATAATCAGAATACACTTCACAAGTGTGTAATGTAAGTATTACCTGAACTTAGTCATTACTCAATTCTCATGGAAATGCTTAATAAACATTAACTTAATGACATAAGTAATGATGATTGATTATTCCTATTTGTGAACCTGAATGTGAAGCAGAAACATACTGTGTATCCCTATGGTAACACTTCATAAAGGCACAAGCGTGGGTAATGAGGGCTGATTAAATTGGTGTTAGGCTCACTCATGCCACGAACTCCATTTCCTATCCAGCACTGTGGGCTACAAACATGGCTGCCATGGACTGCAATTCCCAGATCATGCACACCTGCATCCAATTCACACCAAAATCACAGTGACAGTATAAAGGGACTTTAAATTCATTCACAGATTGCAAAGTATATGTTCCATTCCTCAGGTTTGTGACTAGAATAAGCCTGTTTATCTCTCTGCTCATGGTTTTTATTGACCTCTTTTTATTTATTTATTTATTTATTTTTATTATTATTATTTTTTTACCCTTTGTCTAACTGATGGGTTTTTATCTCTTCTTGCTCTTAATTAGTTTAATATGCAATTTATGATTCTGTACTTACATGTTATGTTGTATATTGCACTGTATTATTTAAATATTGCAAATTATGTTTTGTGTAAATTGTATTGCATATAAATAGCACACAGTATATAATATACACTTGTATATGTATATAATATACTTGTATATAATATACACAGTATATAATATACTTGTAACTACACTACTTTATTCTATTCTATTGAACAGTCCACAGTTCAGAAAAGAAATAAGTCACTCAAACCACACTGTTGCAAAAAGACTAAACCAACAAACATCTCACTGTAAGGAGACCTTATATTAGTACAATAACATCTTATATCAACAGTAAAAGAAACCATTATGTGACATGCAATGCTGCCTGATCCAGACATATGTAATCCATGCAAATCCAAATTCAGCATTAATGATTCACCATCTTCTAATGTGAAGGATTCAGGTAACAAATCTGTAATTAAAATACAAGACGTTACAAAAGAGTTTGAAAATAAGTGCATTTGTATGGGCTGTGGGTAGGCTAATATTAACATAAAATTTCGATAATTATTCATCAATGGAAAAAGGCAGTGTTTAAAAAGAAATATGAAGCAAATTATTCATAATTGTGCAACATGAATACCACAGAGAGCCCTGCATTGGCTTTATTTGACCCTGCTCTGCCCATGATTGTTACAACATATGCTTCGGACTATGGCATAGGTGGTATTCTGACTCAGCTACATCCGGATATGTCAGAAAGAACTGTAGATTTTGCTTCCAGAACCTGCAGAGTGGAATATTCTATAGGCAAAAAAGAAGCCCTTACTTGTGTCTGGGCCATTGAGCATTGGAGAACATATCTGTGGGGCATACAATTCAAATTAAGATCAGACCACCAAGCTTTGACTATGTTTTGACTACTAAGAGCATGGGACGTGCTGGACTGAGGGTAGCTTGATGGTCTGCAAGACTATGACATGGAGTACAACCGTGGAGCTGACAACCGGGTAACATATTGTCTACCATGTCTACCACTGCCGAATGAATTTAACTCTGAACCAGAAACTGTAGCTGCCGTTACCACCCTGCTGTCAGCTGTTCCTGTCACTGAGTTTGCTGCTGAAAGCTCCTCATGTCCTGAGCTCACCAAATTGCGTCAATATATTGAGAATGGCTGGCCTACAGCATCTAAAGCATTGCCTGCTGATGTGCTTCCTTACTTCTCAGTAAGAGAGGAACTATCTATCCATGACTCTTATGTGCTAAAAGGAACTCACAGACTGATTGTGCCACTTAGCTTATGTTCACGTTTGGTCACTCTAGCACATGAAGGCCATCAAGGAACTGTGAGGACTAAACAACAACTTAGAGACTTATATTGGTGGCCTAAGATGGATTCACATATACAGTCCAAAATTGCAACCTGTACCACCTGCCAGCTTGATGATAAGACAGCTAGAACCATAAATACACCACTGATCCCAGTTCAATACCCAGCCGGTTTGTGGCAGAAACTGGGCATTGACGTGGTAGGTCCTTTTGAGATAGGCCCTATTGGCTGCAGATATGCCGTTACACTAATTGACTACCACTCAAAATGGCCAGAGGTCGCATTTGCACCTCACGTGACTGCGTCTACCATTACCAGTTTTCTGAGATCAGTGTTCAGCCATAAAGAGAATCCACTAGAGCTTGTCACAGACAATAGACCTCAGTTCCTGTGCTCAGAGTTCAAACATTTCCTGCAAGAAAGAGATGTCAAGCACATTCGCACCTCCATATACCATCCGGAAGGAAATGGAGCTGTTGAGCATTGGAATAAGGTATTGAAGGATGCCATTCTGACTGCGGAGAGAGAGGGTTCCATGGACATCATTTATTGTAGAATTCTTGCAAACGTACAGAGCTACACCCCATGCTACCACAGGAACGTCTCCTTTCGAGCTCTTGTTTGGAAGAAAAATGAGGACAAATTGTCAGTCCTTCCACAGTGCAATTCAAACCCTGCCATGAAAAAGTTGAGAACAAAAGTGATGCAAAATCAATAAAAGATGAAAGCATACCTGGACACAAAGCGTAAAGCAAGGATTTCAAAGCTCAAGGAAGGTGACCTTGTAAGGGTGAAAAAACCTGCGCATGTTAAGAAAGGGAAATCAAAATTCAGTGACCATATGCAGAGTATTAGGAGAAAAGGGACACACAGTTACCAGCTGAGTGATAGACGATATTGGGACGTGTCTCATCTGGCATCACTACATGCAGATTTCACTCTGGCTGAAAAATCAGCTTCTGCTCCACCACTGGAAAGTGTCGACTTCCAAGCAGAGAGACATCATTGTAGAATGTAACTTAAGGTCTCACAGTAAGCAAGAAGAAAGTAACGGTCAACTAGAAGTGAAAATACAGAGGATCGAAGCAGGGACTTTGGAGCTGTGAGGTGGCGGCAGCACAACCTTCTGCATCACCGAAGAAGAATAGTGGCTGTAGTAAAAATTTGTCATGAGTATCCAGCTGAGCATGTGAGTGAGAAGGCACGTGTGGAGCGAGCATTTTATCTTTTAATTGTGCTTTTCAGGCAACCTGAATCTTTTCTAAGACATTTGGTGCGTTCCTTTTCAATTACTTGGTCTACAATTATAACCAGAAAGGACTTATGGCTTCTGAAAGACTATGGAAACCTAAATCTTCACCGAGCATGACGAGTCATGGCGACAAGCTACCGTTTGACCTGGAAAACCTCCGCACCACTTTGATCACAGAGCTAACATCTACCATCGCAGTACAGATGAAAGCAACTATTGACTCACCTCTGGCCCCAGTTGTTGCGTCTTTTGACAGTTTTAAATCGGGCATTGAATCACAAGGACGGCATATTGACGAGCTTGACCAGCACCTGAACGATTACAGTGACCGCATTGTAGCACTGGAACAGACAGTGCTAAAGCTAAATTCGGCTAACAAACAACTCACCGATAAAGTGGAGGACTTGGAGTCCCGTTCATGGCGCTGCAATCTCCGGGTCGTCGGTATTCCGCAACGAGAAGAAGGGAGCGATCCGGTAACGTTTATGTCCAAATTTTTCCAGGATGTCCTCGGATTGGAAATCTTTCCAACCGCTCCATTGCTGGATAGAGCACACGGTATTGCCCGCGCCCTCAGAGGAGCGAGAGAATCAAAGGCCCAGAGTGATGATTGTGCGGTTTCACTACTTTCACGACAGAGAAAAAGTTGTTTGCGGGAATTGGAATCAACTTTTCCATCAGGGCCGTAAGGTCTTCATCTTTCCTGACTTCACCTCTAGTGTCACTAAGAGGAGGGCATCCTTCGCTGTGGTGAGAAACAGCCTGCGTGAGAGAAATGTGTGGTTTTCTCTCAGATACCCTGCTCGCCTTCGGATAGACCTCGGTGAGGAGAGGCTGCAATTCGATTGCCCCCAAAAAGCACAATGATGGTTTAATGAACAGTATCCTTCATCTTAAGCTGTCTACATGACAGTTAACCAATTTATTAATACCTGTCATGTGACCGTAAATCTACTCGGCTGTGGGCAATTATATTAGTTTCCATGTGAATATATAGGTTGCCTGAGATACATGGTAATTGTGGCACCTTTTATGCTTGGGAGTGACTTCACACAACAAGAATAGGTATGGTTTACAAGTATCAGATGTTCCAGTGTTGTAGGGTTCTGCCTCCATTGTTTGGGAATGGAGAGAAGTTAACTGATGTTCAGAGTAGGGTGGGGGAGGGTGGGGTGGGAGGCGGGGAGGGATGCGGTGTTGTTGTTGTTTTTTTTTGTTTTTTTGTGTTTTTTCTCCCTTTCCTATTGATATCAACCTCTCTGTACTTCATTCTGTATTAATCTAAATTGATGAAAAATTCCCGAAGCTCGATCAGATTCCTAAGTTGGAATGTGAAAGGTCTGAATGGTCCCATTAAAAGATCCAAGGTTTTGACACATTTAAAACTACAAAAACGTGACGTTGCATTTCTTCAGGAAACTCATCACCATCTCAGGGATCAACGCAGACTCCAAGTTCGCTGGGCATCGCATATGTTCCACTCCAATTTTGATTCCAGGTCCAGGGGAGTTTCTATTCTGATAAGTAAGACTGTGCCCTTTTGTTTTGATAAAGTTATTTCTGATGTAAATGGTAGATATGTGATTGTGGAAGGGAAAATTTCACAGACGCCAGTAGTTTTGGTGAATGCATATGCCCCAAATA